>NW_024070204.1:67749114-67993453 GCF_014754425.2 Oryx dammah
GGAGACGGTGGAGATGGTGGTGATGGCGATGGTGGGGATGGTGGTGATGGGCATGGTCGGGATGGTGGGGATGGTGGTGATGGGGATGGTGGAGATGGTGGAGATGGGGTAATGGAGGAGGGGGTGATGGTGGAGATGGTGGGGATGGTGGAGATGGTGGCGATGGAGGAGGGGGTGATGGTGGGGATGGTGGGGATGGGGATGGTGGGGATGGTGGGGATGGTGGAGATGGTGGAGATGGTGGTGATGGAGGAGGGGGTGATGGTGGTGGAGGGAACGTGGTGCTGTGCTGCTGACACATTTGGTAGGAACTCAGTCACTTTCTGGGGTCTTCTTGTGGTTGACAACCTTCTTGTTTGGAATCTCCCCTGACCCCACCCCCATTCTGAAGCAGGCTTTCCTGAGCAGAAGATTGAAGAGGAGGACGGTGTGAGAAGGGGCTCAGTGTGGAGAAACAGCTCCCAAGTCACCGAGGGGATGGAGAGGCAGGGCAGGAACAGAGGCAAAGCTAGCAGGGCTTGAGCTTGTCAGTAAGACGCACTTTCACACTTTATTTATTTTCCTCTTTAAATCCCTTTCCACTGAGAGCCCAGAGCTGCTCTTCAGGTGCTCTCTCGATGGAGAAAACAGACAAATGTTGTCTCCCGAGCTCCTCACTGCTCTGGGATGGCCGGACACCAGGGCCTAAGGGGCCTGCTGGGCCCTGAACTGTGTGTGGTGGGCGTGTCACCAGCTTGCAGCCCACAGAGGGAAAAGGATGTCCCAACCTTCCCCAGGAGAGTCGGGGCCAAAACTCAGTCTCTGGCTTTCCCATCCTGGCTCTTCCCATCACACCACAAACTCTTTGACCCCTGAGTCACCTAGAGGCAGAGAAGGAAGAGTCAAAGATCCAACCAGCTTGCACAGAGAGAGAAAAATTCCAGAGGAGACCAGGTCGCCCAGGCCCGGGGCTCACACCTCACCACCTCCCACCTCTCAGCTCCCCAGCCCTCCAAGCTAGCCCTGCGACTGCCCGAGCCCCAGCTGCCCCGCCCAGAGAGTCCAGGATGGGAACACTGCCATCCCAGAAAGACAGACTCTGGGTCTCCAGGGCGGGGTCTTGTCAGGCAGGGCCCAGACACGTGCAGGGGCCCCCACCCCACCCCAGAGGGGTATCAGCCGCCACCCCACGTGGGGGAGAGTAGACAGGCAGGGGCAGAGTGGCGCCAGACTTGGGTCTGGCCACCACGGGAAGACCTGCCGGCACCTGTGGACCGAGGGCCTTCCCCTGCCTCTCCCAGGCCGGCCTCGTTAACACCCGCCCTGCGGCTGGGGCTAGGGCGAGGGTGGAGGGCAAAGAGAAACAGCTGAGGCAGTGGAAAGAGTCCTAGCTCTGGCATTTAACTGCTTGTATGGCTCTGGCAAATCGTTTCTCTCTGCCTCTGATTTTTCATCTATAAAACCGGGACAATTGTTCACATGAATCAGAGCCCATTAGGAGAAGCTCATGTGAAGTACCTACCAAATGCCAGACACACAGTAGGTACGCAGTTACCCATAGCTGTAGGGGTGTGTCCCTAAGACTTCCCATGGAACCCTCTAGCTCCCCAACTCCAGAACTCCACGAGAGACCTGGGCCACCTCTTCAGACTTCTCCTCGGAAGTGTCTCCATGCCCAGCTCCCCAGAGCCCAGGCCATGCCCCCTCTCCGCAACCTAGAAAGTGGGGCAGTACCCTGGCCCCAGGAGAAGCTCAAAGCACAGCAGCTGCTGTGACCACGCTTGGCTCTGCCACTTCTAGAGCACAAGGCCTGTCAATTAACCCCTCAGGGCCTCAGTTTTCTCATCTGTAAATGGGCTCATAGTAGGGCTGCTGTGAGAGAGAGAGAGAAAGGGTGTGAGGCTCGGAGAAATGGTGCCCCCTGGCCCCAGCCCTAGCCCACTCGCACAGAGGACTGGTTCTGGGGGAGACTCAGAGCTGCTGTTGAGAGGCCTGGCAGCGCTGGAGAGGGAGGAGGGAGGAGAGAGGGATGGGGCGGGGAGCCGGCGGAACAATGGCCAGGCTGGGTTTGTGGTTTGCGTCCTAAGAGAAGTGAGTTGACGCTTTCTTGTCATCAGACTTTCCAGTCACCTGCCTGGGAACCTGAGGAAAAGATTAGGGAACCAAACACATATTGTTTCTTTTGTTTGAGGTGCCAAGTTTGGTGGGATGAATTGGCCATCTGTTCTCCCAGCTATGATCTGGCAAAGCCAGAAACCTCTGCTTTCCGAGTTGCCACTTTCCATCAGTCGCAAACAAAAGCCGAGGGGTGGGGAGAGTGAGGCTACCCCCCAGCCCCGGCCCCAGTCCCTGCGGCCTGGCTGACCCCCCGCCGGCCGGGCCCCTGCCTGAGCCCACCGCGTGCCCTGGGCCTCAGACAGCGAGACCCGAGCGTGAGCTGGGAGGACGCCCTGTGCCCTCAGCCGACCCAGCCAGCCTCCCTGAGCCTCGGTGCTCCCGAACATCAGGCGAGGGTGGAAGGGGCCTGCAGAGCTCCCCACGTCCTCTGGCTCTGATGTGGGGAGCAGAGATGTCCCTGAAGTGTGGGGAGGGGGGGCCTTCGGACGGGAGGGCAGCTCCTGGGTGGGATGACTGTGGGTCGGCCCTTCCTGGGCATTGCCCATCAGAACTCCTGACCCCTCCTTGTTGGGGTCTCTCCTGGGAAAGGGCTCAGAGCAGGGATTCTCAAACCGAGGGCTGACTTTCTGGGGGGAATGGGCTTCATTCCCCAAGCAGGAATCTCCCTGACTTAGAGGCTCTGAGGGCACTAGGGAGCCCCTGATGGGGTGGGTAGAGCTTTGTGGGAGTATCTTTCCCAGCAGCGGGGAGGAGAGTTCTCATCTGATTCTCAGGGACCCTGTGATCTTAAACAGGTTCAGAATGAGTGGCCTGGAACCTGGGAGGCGAATTGGCCCCATCTGTAGTGATATCCCCAGACTGAGGGGAGAGGAAGGACATTATGCTTCTCACACCCTAAATGGAAGTGTCCCTGAGACGGGAGCGAGCAGCTCAGCTGTGTCCCATCAGACGCTGGGTGTCGGGGGCGCCAGCTGCCCACGGTCAGGGCAGGACAGGCCTGGGTGGGCGTTTGGCCACATGGGGTGGAAAGCAGCCCTGGGTGGAGTAGGGGTGAGCGGCTGCACCTGAGGACTCACATGCCCCCTGCTCTCTCAGTGCTACCCGCAGACGCAGGTGACGGCCGGGAACTGCAGACAGCGTGCCCTCCCGTTCAGGCCGGAGTTATACTGAGCTGATGGCCTCGCAGTCTCCACACCAGGGACCCTGTTTCCTGTCCCTTCCCCACTCCCGCAAAGGGCAAGGGAACTCGTGCCAGCAGACCGGCTGTCTGTGCTCTGCCCTCTGTCAGCTTGTTTTATTTACGCTTCACTGTATGCATCGAGGCCCCATTTCCTAGATGAGTCCACTGAGGTTCAGAGAGGTCAAAAAATACAGCTAAGTTCACTCAGCCAGCTAGGACCAGAGCCAGGATGTGAGTCCAGGTTGCAGCTGGAGCTCCAGAGCTAAGCTTCCCAGTGCCCCTGCCTCTCGGTGGGTCTGCAGGCAGGTAACAAAACCCCCGAGTGAGTCCCATCCCCACTGCGCCCCACCCCCAGCCCACGTGCGTCTGCTGTGCCCCATCCAAACTGATTATAGCCGAGAACACAGAGGCTGGGGGAGGGATGGAAGCAAGCAGGCCCTGAGAAGACATGAAAGAAAATTTGAAACACACGTGTGTTTTCTTGGCTCTGGTAACCCCGAGCCCTCAGCCCGTGTGGCCCAGCGGTGCCCCTCCCCCCTCCCCACCCCACCTGGGTCTCTCAGACGGGCCTGCTTTGCACGCTTAGCCCCTGCCCGCCGGCTGGCAGAAACCGCCTGAACCTCCAGGACCTGAAGAGCTGAGGGCTGGGAGACACCCCCACCCACAGAGGAGGGGCTGAGGGTCACGGACAGAGCCTGACTGGCTGGGGCTGAAGGGCCAAGTGGGAGCTTGACCCTGGACTCTGCAGGCCGCGGGAAGGGGTCAAGGCCAGCTGCAGAACAGCCTTCCCCCCGTTGGCTCTCTTCCCAACCACCCACCCCAAGGCCTAGGAGAACCTGTCTTTTCTCGGCCCTTGCACCTGCCGCCTTCTGCTGAACCCCTTCCCAGCCAGCCAGAGCTTAGTGACCCTCAGCACTCAGGGCGGGGGAAGCTTGGAGAGGGGTTGGCAGTCGCAGGCTCTGGAGGGCTGGAGCATGGGTCAGAGACAAAAGGTGAGGCCAAGTGACAGGTCCTTCTTTGCTGTTTATTTGGGACATCCGTCTAGCAATCAGCTTACGGCCTCCAAACATGTGGCTTCAATTTCTCTTGAAGTATGGTGGCCGGGGGGGAAAGAGGGGGCTGCTGCCAACACCCACTGGATGCCTCTTGGTGAGCTCAGCTGAGCTCCGAGGCCTGTGCCTCTTGCCAATGGCTGAACACTTGCTTTGCAAATTAGTTTCATATTTTGGGAGGGTGGGGTCTGGGAACGGGGCTGAAGGGCTGGAGAGGTGAACGGGCAAGATGAAGAAGGTGCGGGGCTTGAGAGGCAAGCAGAAGAGGGTTCACATCCCAAATCAGTCACTTTTGAGCTTGCAGAGCCCGGGCAAGCGACCGTCTCCTCTTCTCCCCTCTGAGGCTTTGTCTGCGTGTCTGTGAGATGGACGCACCTAGCGGGGCAGGTACGCCGCATGCTCAGAGCACGTGGACGCCCCTCCAGGCCCTCACCTTGTCTGCTCGCCCCACCTGAGGCCCCTCGTCTGCTCCTTGTTGGGCTGACTTCTGCCTGTGGAGGCTTCCTATTCTGGGAGTCGGTAGGGGGGCTGGATTTAAAGCAAGTTTTGTCAGGGATGGCCATGTGTTGTGGGGTAAGAACCCTCACTCTTAGGGCCCCAGTGGGGAAAGATGGGGATGGGGGCTGAATGAGATGCCTCCTGAACAACTTCTGGATCTAGAGTTCAGGGCCATCAGAAGGCCCCAGAAGGCAGAAGGCCGGGGGCCTGGAGTCCTAAGGTGGGATCAGGGTAGAGCTGAGATGAGCGGGTTCCTGTGAGATGGGAGACAGCAGGCCTGTGTGTCCCTGGCCACCCCCCACTGCCACCCCAACCTACCTTCCCACCTCATCCACATCTCTCCCTCCTTGTGACCAAATGACCCAACTCACAGACCCCTGAGGAGGAACGTGGTGAGAAGTGACATTTCCCTAATATGGCTGCTTGAGAAATTCCACGAAAGTGAAAATGTTAGTCGCTCAGTTGTGTCTGACTCTTTGCGACCCCATGGACTGTAGCCTGCCAGGCTCCTCTGTCCATGAGATTCTCCAGGCAAGAAGACTGGAGTGGGTGGCCACTCACTTCTCCAGAGAATTTTCCGAACCCAGGGATAGAACCAAGGTTGACATTGAAAGGCAGATTCTTTACCGTCTGAGCCACTAGAGAAGACCATGGATGCTATTAAATGCAGCGCATGGGGTCCCAGCCCAGACCAACCGCACTGCAATCTTCAGAGTGAGGTCCTGGAACCAATATTTTAATCGGCTTCTCTGGCAACTCTGGGGCACATCTGGGTTCACAGATCTGTGAGTGGTGGGGAGCAGGAGGTAGAGGCCACTCTGATCTAGTGTGACCTCATCTTAACTTGATTATGTCTGCAGACTCTTTCCAAATAAAATCACCCTCAGAGGCACCAGGGTTTAGGACTCTTTTGGAGGGGGGACACAACCCAGTACATCATCAAAGTGCCTGGCCGTGGAAAGTGCTCCATGCTAATGGGTGGGTAGAGAGATACTGGGTGAGACAGGGGAGGAGGATGGTTGTGTGCCTTCAGAGAGATGCATGCCTGCTCTGTGCTTTAGCCATCTCACTTCCCTGGGGTGTTCTGAGGATTATCTGAGCTAATGTCTACAAAGGATCTGGTTTGCAGAGGTACTCAACAAGTGTCAGTCCCCTCACCATGAAGAAACAGTGATGTTTTAAGAAATCCTTGATGGCTAATGTCCACGGTGGTTTTCTCTTGTGACCAGGAGGGAGAAGGGATGGTGAATGCTGATGGTCAGGAGAGGACGTTGTGCATAGGCTGGTGTTTTTCAAAACCCCCAAGGCCACCAAGGGAGAGGGGATGGTGAGCAATTGCCCTTGGAGTTCACATGCATCCATCTCCGCAGGTCTGAGCTCATGGCCAGGCGCTGGCGTTCAAGGGCAGGGAGAGGCCGCTGAGATGGATCTGGCGGAATGCTTTGTATTGGAGTGATTGGAGGTGACGGGTGGGGCTGGGCCGGGAATGAGCAGGGCAGAGGAGCCAGGAGGAGGCTCAGGCGGTCTGCAGGCTAAAGCTGCAACGTATTAGTCCCTGGTCGGCTGGAGGCGGGGGGGTGGGGGGTTAGGCTTCCAATGGGAACCAAGACAGTGGGAATTCTGACGTAGCACCCTGGAAGGCAGCAGGTGGGCAGACAGGGAGGTAAGGGGAGAACGTGGCTGAGCACCCAGAAGGCACAACTCTATAGGGTCCTCCTAACCCCTGGGAGTACAGGCTGTGGTTATCCCCATCTCACAGAGCAGCAAACCAGGGCCCCGAGAGGGAAAGAATCTGCTTGAGATCCTCCTCCAGCCCCTCTCCTCTCCTTCCATCTCCACCATCACATCCTCCTATAACTTCTATCTGCCCCACCTTCCTCTTCTTCTTCCTTCACATCTGTGGTGGTCGCACTGTAAGCCCCAGAATCGGTGAAGATTTCTTTATATGGCAGATAGGATTAAGTGAACCTCCTGGAGATGGGTTGATTATCCCATGTTATCTGGGTGGGCCTGATATGATCACAAGGTTCCTTGTAAGAGGGCAGCAGAAGGCTGGAGAGTTGGAGTCAGGGAAGGTCACATGAGGCTGGAAACAGACCAGAGCTTTGAAAATGGGGGGAGGGGGCTACAAGCCAAGAATACTGGCACCCCTAGAGGCTGGGAAAGTCAGGGAAGCAGGGTCCCCCAGGGAGCCCCCAGAAGGGACCAGCTCTGCCACCACCTTCACTCTTATGTCAGACTTCTGACTCCACCACTGTAAGAGAATGCGTTTGTCTTGGTTTAATCACTGAGTTTGTGGCGGCTTGTTGCAGCAGCAAGACGGATACACACCCATCCCTGGCTCTGCTCCCGTTTTCTTCCGTCTCAGCTCCTCTTTCTCCTGCCTTCTCTTCCTCTTTCATCATCCCCTCCTCCCATGGTGTCCTCTCCTCTCTTCCAGCTCCACCATCCCCTCTTCCATGGTGTCCTCTCCTCTCTTCCTCCTCCACCATCCCCTCCTCCCATGGTGTCCTCTCCTCTTTCCTCCTTCACCATCCCCTCCTCCATGGTGTCCTCTCCTCTCTTCCTCCTCCACCATCCCCTCCTCCGTGGTGTCCTCTCCTCTCTTCCTCCTCCACCATCCCCTCCTCCCATGGTGTCCTCTCCTCTCTTCCTCCTCCACCATCCCCTCCTCCATGGTGTCCTCTCCTCTCTTCCAGCTCCACCTCAGTCTCCTTTTCCTTTTGCACTCACCTGTCCTTTCCCTCTTTCTCCACCTTCTGTCCCTCTTCCTTCTCCACTCCCATCTGCAAAACAGCACAGATCTTTAGCATCTCCAAGTTGGGTTCAAATCCTAGCTTTACCACTTGCTGGCTGTGTGTCTCCAAACAAGCCTCTTTGCTTCTCTGAATCACAGTTTTCTCATCTGGAGGTAAGGCCAACTTCTTGGCTTGATGTGAGGAGTTAGATGAAATAATGTCGAAATGGACATGGTGCCTGGTGGCCACTTAACAGATGTGTGTTTCTCTGCCTGTCCCTCTACTGCCCTGTAATCCAAGGCTTTGCCTGGGCTGGGGCCATGGATGCGATCCCCACCTGGTGGGATGCTGACCTGCCCTGAACACTAGACACAGACCTTCAAGCAACCAGGGTTGGAGGAATTGGGGCATTGGCAAATAGACAAGACGATGTCCCTGCTCCAATTCTGTCTCTTCCTCTGGGATCCTGTGCGGGGCCAGGCCAATTGTGAGTGAGTTTTCCAGGAGTGCTTGCTAAAGATACCCTCACACTTGGGAAAATGACAGTTGGTCTTGGAGCTGCCAGGGCTCTCAGACCCCAGGTGGGCAGGCCCACAGCAGCAATCTGCTCTAAAAGAAGATGAAACATAATTACCCTCTCTTCTCCATGTCCAAGGGAGACCTCCCTTGCCATCCCGCCCTGGGAAATCAAGTCTTGTCTTCCTGCAGCTGCTATACCCCAACAGCATTCCAGGAAATTAGCCAACAGGAGGCAAATCTCCTGTGGATTCATCAAAAGTTTGCCCATCTCCTGGACAAACTTCTGGAAGAATATGTCTCCACTGCTCTTCTTCCGATCACAGTCTAACAGCTGAATTAGAAAGCCGATAGGCTTATTCTTTTGCTCTCCAGTTACGTGCTAACACTGTTCAGAATGAACATCATGTCTCCCATATTTCAGCTGAGAAAGCCAAGGCTCAGAAAGGGGAAGAGCAGCACAGGGTTTCAAAGCTCGTTCCATTAAAATGGAATCAACCACCGTTGTTTCACTGCAGGAACGCACTTGAATATCGCGTCTCGTGTCCAGGCTTTGTAAGAAATGATCTAATGGAATCAATCAGTCATTGAGTAGACAGAAGGGATGTGATCTAAAGGCATGCATGTGAGCTAAGTCACCTCAGTTGTGTCCAGCTCTTTGCGACCCTGTAGTCTATAGCCCGCCGGCTCCTCTGTCCATGGGGTTCTCGAGGCAAGAATACTGGCGTGGGTTGCCATGCCCTCCTCCAGGGGATCTTTCCGATGCAGGGACTGAACCCAGGTCTCTTTATGTCTCCTGCATTGGCAGGTGGGTTCTTTACCAGTAGCGCCACCTGGGAAGCCCTGGTTTGAAGGTATCGTGCACTTTTATTCCTCAGTGGTTTTGTCACCTGCCCCAGGTGACAAATTTTCATAAGAATTCTGCACCAAAAAAAAAAAAAGAATTCTGCACCAGGGAAAGTTTTGATTCTCTTGACAGAAAAGGGATGCTTTTTCTTCATTGGTCATGGAGAATTACATAAATATTTCAGTTTCCCTTTTTGCTCTAGCTGCTAGGAAGTTCAAGAACACATTTACAGTTAAATTGCTGTAGGCGGCTTTTCAGACTTCATGTCCCAAATATCAATACCTTTCACTTTCTCCCACATTAGCCTCCTGTTTCAGTGGAGCTTTTTCTGATCCTGAAAGTTAACTCATGACTTTTCTACTGTGAGTACTAGTCTATCACAACTACTTTCCAGAATAAGAGGAAATAAAAACAAACAATTGTTCATTGGCCATTGCTATTATCATAATTTAATTTCCATACCTTCAATGAGCTTGGAGTACTCTGATCAGAATTAGTCTGATGGTCAAGTTCCTCAGGGAAAAATTCACCTGAGGCTGTCAAAGCATCCAGAAGCAACACTTGTCAACAAATATTTCCTGAGCATCAGCTGTATGTTAGACATTGCTATAGGTGCTAGAGACACAGGTGAATAAGACACAAAATGTATCTTTGCTCACTGAAAGACAGTAAACAAATGGTTACATAATAGTATTATTTTAGATGGTGATGAATGCAAAAAGTAATAAAAAGAGGATCTGAAATGGATGTACTTAGGGCAAGCTGGAGTTTCTCTTGAAGAGTTGACACTGAAGGTAAGACTGCAATATTAAGGAATAAAATGCAAAGACAAGTGCAAAGGCCCTGAGGCCAGGGGGAATCTAACTGATATGTTAGAGGTAAGCACATTCCTTCTGCACAGAAGGAATGTTAGGAGATTAATCGGAGAAGAGGGCAGTAGGCTCTGAAGGGCCATGATGGAGAGCTAGGCTTTTTCTTAATGCAATGGGGCAACATTAGACAGTTTAAGGCATGGGCTATGATATGAACTTTTCACTTAATCATGCACTTTCACTAAGAGTTCAGATTTAAGAAGCCAGCTGTCTCTTAGAAATGATAAAAGTTCTTGAGTTCTTCAATTTCCACAACTGCTTTGTGACACTAACCAAGACCACTCTCAATAAGGCTTTTTATGAATGATCTTTTTAGTATTTCTGCACAGTGGGGTGTCTAAAACATTACTAGAATGTTTATTTTCTCCAAAATAATGAATTGTCCATACCACTGACCAAAGCTTGTGAACCTGTTATTATGGCTGTAACCCTAGATATCTATTAGTGATCATATTTTCAAAGACCCTTAATTTTATGCTTATTGTCTTTTATTACTTACTTTCTCAAGTTACGTTTCAGAGACAGCTTTGCAGCAGAATGAAGCTTATTGGTAATTCCTGAGTAATAATCATCGTCACCACCATTTATTAAGCACTTACAAAACACCGGCCACACTGGGAAGCATTTTACAAATATGATTTATGTAATTCTCACCATTCTATAGGTATAGAAACTAAGGCTTAAAGAATTACTTTGATAAGCATTATCATTATGTGCAGTAATGATATGAATTTATCTTTTCAAAATAGACGTATTCAAAGTTCTCACGTGTCAAACACTAGGCTAAGATCTAGAGGCCCAGAAGTGAACAAGAAAGACATGGTCTCTGCTGCAAGAAATTCTCCAGCCTAGTGTGGGAATAGACTGGAAAATAGGCGGTAGCTCTACAGGAGAAGTGAAACAAAAAGCACAAGCGGAGCCCTCTGACTGGGACTCGGGGGTTAGGGAAGGCTTCTTGACTGACAAGACGTGCAAGATTGAAAAATCTGGGAAAATGAGAAGGAGCCCTTTTGGGAAAGAGAATGAGGAGCATAGTGTCATTCCAACAGTCAATGCTCTCACTTCCTGGAGCAGGACCTCAAATTCTGTCCCTATCACAGATAAATGACAACTGAGCGGGTTCTTGACATGAGTTGGAATTCTCTAGTTAAGGCAGCAGTTAGGAAAGTTTTGAGGCAGGAAAATTTGAGAAAGCCTGATGGGATTGAAGACCTTCCAGCTAAGTGTGACTGGAGTGTGACAGGCTGGGCTTGGGGAGGAGGGTTGACTGAAGGTGTTGCTTCGTGTTAATTATCCCCACTTTCAGGAGACTGTTAGGAGACTCACACTGTGTATGATCACCCTGTCTAGATTGAGCTGCTTTGTAGTGAAGTGATTATATCACACATGATACTTTATTACCAGTCAAACACATCAGCTGGAACATGATAACTTGTTAAAATCTGCTCATACAAGAGCTGAGCATTAGTTTCATTTTGTTATGTGAGTGATTGATACCTTTCAAGTGTACAAAATCAGAGAATTTATAAATAAATTATAAAACTGAATTTAAGAAAAAAATAACTTGGAGGCAGTATATAATCTACAGTCAAGGAATGTTCATGCCAAATAGTTAATTGAGTTGCCTGATAACACGGAAGAGAAATAATAAAGGCAAGTGCAGATAGAGAAAGGGAACACATTCTGTCATTGTCATTCAGTTGCTCCGTCTGCGACCCCATGAACTGCAGCACACCAGGCTTTCCTGTCCTTCACTATCACCCTGAGTTTACTCAAACTCACATTCATTGAATTAGTGATGCCATCCAACCATTTCGTGCTCTGTTGTCCCCTCCTCCTCCTGCCCTCAATCTTTCCCAGCATCAGGGCCTTTTCCAATGAGTTGGCTCTTTGCATCAGGTGGCCAAAGTATTGGAGCTTCAGCTTTAGTAACAGTCTTGACTGGTTTGATCTCCTTGTAGTCTGAGGGAATCTCAAGAGTCTTCTCCAGCACCATTTTTGGCTCTCAGACTTCTTTATGGTCCAGCTCTCATATCCGTAGATGACTGCTGAGAAAAATCATATCTTTGACTATATGGGACTTTGTCAGCAAAGTGATGTCTCTACTTTTTCATATGCTGTCTAGGTTTGTCATAGCTTTTCTTCCAAGGAGCAAGCATATTTTTTGTTGTTGTTTTTTAACTTTTTAAGAAAATTTTAATTGAAGGATAATTACTTTACAATATTGTGGTGCTTTTTGTCATACATCAGCCTGAATCAGCCATGGGTATACATGTGTCCCACTCACCCTGAACCCCCCCCCCCCCCCCCCCCCCCCCCCCCCCCCCCCCCGGTTGTTGCAGAGCATGGGCCCTGGGTACCCCCCTGCATGCATCAGGCTCACACTTGTCATCCATTCTACACATGGTAATGCACATGTTTCACCCCTGTTCTCTCAGATCATCCCTTTCCTCCTCCCACTGCAGCCATGAGATGAAAAGACTCTTTATGCACAGCAAAGGAGATACAGATGTAAAGTGTCTTTTAATTTCATGGCTGCAAGTCACCATCCTCAATGATTTTGGAGCCCAAGAAAATAAAATCTGTCATTGCTTCCTCTTTTTCCCCTTCTACTTGCCATGAAGTGGTAGGACTGGATGCCATGATCTTAGCTTTTTGAATGTTGAGTTTCAACCTAGCTTTTCAGTCTCTTCTTTGACCCTCATCTAGAGGCTCATTAGTTCCTCTTCACTTTCCGCTATTAGAGTGGTGTGTGTGTGTGTGTGTGTGTGTGTGTGTGTGCGCGCGCGCGTGTTAGTCGCTCAGTCGTGTCTGACTCTTTGCAACCCATGAAATGCAGCACGCCAGCCTTCCCTGTCCATAACCAGCTCCCAGAGCTTCCTCAAACTCACTTCCATCAAGTCAGTGATGTCATCCAACCATGTCATCCTCTGATGTTCCCTTCTCCTTCCTTCAGTCTTTTCCAGCATCAGGATCTTTTCCAGTGAGTCATTTCTTTGCATCAGGTGGCCAAATTATTGGAATTTTAGCTTCAGCGTCAGTCCATCTAATGAATATTCAGAACTGATTTCCTTTAGGATGGACTGGTTTGATCTCCTTACAATCCAAGGGACTCTCAAGAGTCTTCTCCAACACCACAGTTCAAAAGCATCAATTTTTCAGTGCTCAGCTTTATTTATGATCTAACTCTCACATCCATACATGACTACTGGAAAAATCATAGCCTTGACTAGACAGACCTTTGTCAGCAAAGTTATGTCTCTGCTTTTCAATATGCTGTCTAGGTTGGTCATAGCTTTTCTTCCAAGGAACAAGTGTCTTTTAATTTCAGGGTTGCAGTCACAATCTGCAGGGATTTTGGAGGCCAAAAAAATTAAGTCTGTCACTGTTTCCATTGTTTCCCCATCTATTTGCATGAAGTGATAGGACTGGATGCCATGATCTTAGTTTTCTGAATGTTGAGTTTTAAGCCAGCTTTTTCACTCTCCTCTTTCACTTTCATCAAGAGGCTCTTTAGTTCCTCTTCACTTTCTGCCATAAGGGTGATGTCATCTGCATATCTGAGGTTATTGATATTTCTCCCGGCAATCTTGATTCCAGCTTGTACTTCATCCAGTCTGGCATTCCACATGACGTACTCTGCATATAAGTTAAATAAGCAGGGTGACAATATACAGTCTTGACGTACTCCTTTCTCTATTTGGAACCAGTCCATTGTTCCATTTCCGGTTCTAACTGTTGTTTCTTGACCTGAATACAGATTTCTCAGGAGGCAGTTTAGGTGGTCTGGTATTTCCTCTCTTTAAGAATTTTCCACAGTTTGTTGTGATCCACACAGTCAAAGGCTTTAGCATAGTCAATAAAGCAGAAGCAGATATATTTCTGCAATTCTCTGGCTTTTCCTATGATCCAGCAGATGTTGGCAATTTGACCTCTGGCTCCTCTGCCTTTTATAAATCCAGCTTGAACACTGGAAATTTCTTGGTTCACATACTGTTGAAGCCTTGCTTAGAGAATTTTGAGCATTACTTTATTAGTGTGTGAGATGAGTGCAATTGTGTGGTAGTTGGAACAGTCTTTGGCATTGCTTTTCTTTGGGATTGGAGTGAAAACTGATCTTTTCCAGTCCTGTGGTCACTGCTGAGTTTTCCAAATTAATTAGCAATTTCAAATAAATTTGAAAAAGAGTAGATACATGTATGTGTATTACTGAATTACTTTTTTGTACACCTGAAACTAACACAACAGTGTTAATCAATTGTACTCCATTATAAAATAAATATTAAAAAATAAAATAAAATAAAAATTAGGGGGAAAAAGAAAACGAAGAAAAGAGAGAGTGAGACCAACATCACCAGTAATAAGATGACTCCAAAATCATCCCTGGGTGTTCTTGCTAAAAATGCAAGCCTAAGTACAATCTTGAGAAAATATCAAACAAACCCAAACTGAGGGACATTTGACCAAAAAATCTGATCAGTTCTCTTGGGAAGTGTAAAGGTCGTGGTACAAGGCCCCTAGTGCTGGGACTGTGTGGAAACTCAGAGTTTTGGCTTAGGCAGCAGTAGACCAAAAATGATTCAGGGACATCTAGTAGGATGCCGAAAATAAGGGGGTCCATTTTCTCTAGAGAATTGAAAAGCAGTAATAAAATTGACAAGTCAATCTGCTTTTTATTATCACCACATGTGGGCAGTTCTCAGCAGCGTCCCTGATAAAACACTGCTCCCTCGAAAAAAAGAAAATGTTGTTTGTTTTAGTTCCAAACAATTGTTTCAGTCACTGTGGAGTTTTAACAATAAGTAAACATGAAGTAAGCGTCATACTAGCACATTTTTAATACTAATCCTTTCATTTACATTCTATTCTACATGGGCTTCCCAGGTCGTAAAGAACCCGCCTGCCAATGCAGGTAGAAGATGTGAGTTCTATCCTTGGGTCGGGAAGATCCCCTGGAGGAGGGCATGGCAACCCACTCCAGGATTCTTGCCTGGAGAATCCCTTGGACAGAGGAGCCTGGTGGGCTACAGTCCACAGGGTCGCAGAGAGTCAGACATGACTGAAGTGACTTAACGTGTACTAAAGGGATGTTGGTTTGGAGAATACCCCTGATGTAGCTGTTAATAGATGGGTTCATTTTGAAACTAAGACCTAAATTTTCAGAATCATTCAAACTCCTTTCAGGAACAGCCCATGTCTCCATCCCCTATGACACTGTATATTCCTGTGTTTAAATAGTGAGAGCAGAGATGAATTATAAAGGGGAAAAGACAGAATATGAGCTGCTCCAACTCTATCATCCTGCGTGACCAGTTAGCACTGAAATTAATACATGAGTTATCTATTTTATGTACAGTATCAATAGTGTAAATGTGTGTGCACAGTGCATATGTGGAGCCCAGTCTCCCAATTCCTTCCACCCCCGCTTTCCCCTTGGTATCCATACATTTGCTCTTTGCATCATAAAACAGATAACTAATGGGTAGCCCAGGGAACTCTAGTGGGTGCTCTGCGGTGACCTAGACGGGAAGGAAACCCAAAACCAGGCGTGCGTGCACGCTTAGTCATGTCAGTCAGTCCAATTCCGTGTGGCCCCATGGACTATAGCCCGCCAGGCTCCTCTGTCCATGGGCTCCTCCAGGCAAGAATACTGGAGAGGGTTGCCATGCCCTTCTCTAGGGGTCTTCCCGACCCAGGGATCGAACCTGCATCTCTTAGGTCTTCTGCATTGGCAGGCAGTTCTTTACTAACAGTGCCACCAATATTTGTAAACATGGGCTTTGCTGGCAGCTCAGTCAGTAAAGAATATGCCCTCAAAGCAAGAGACCGCCTGCAAGGCTGCAGACTGGGGTTTGTTGCTCCCTGGGTGGGGAAGATCCCCTGGAGAAGAAAACAGCGGCTCACTCCAGTATTCTTGCCTGGGAAGTCCCATGGACAGAGGGGACTAGCGGGCTACAGTTCATGGTGTTGCAAGAGTCAGACATGACTTACTGAAATCACCAGCATGTGCAAATATATAGCTGATTCCCTTTGCTGTACAGCAGAAACAAACACAACATTATAAAGCAGCTGTATTCCAATAAAAATTAATTTAACAGTGAAAACATGAAACTGAGGGAAAATGGTGAGATGTAAATTTTTTTATCTAAGAGGAAATTTTAATTCACACAAGAATTTGTTACTGAATTCATATACTGCTTTTAAAAGCAAAATTTGTTTTTGCTAGTGATCAAAACAGAACTAAAACAACAGCTTGGAAAGAAACTTATGACCAACCTAGATAGCATATTGAAGAGCAGAGACATTACTTTGCTAACAGAGGTCCGTCTAGTCAAGGCTGTGGTTTTTCCTGTGGTCATGTATGGATGTGAGAGTTGGACTGTGAAGAAGGCAGAGCACCGAAGAATTGATGCTTTTGAACTGTGGTGTTGGAGAAGACTCTTGAGAGTCCCTTGGATTGCAAGGAGATCCAACCAGTCCATTCTGAAGGAGATCAGCCCTGGGATTGCTTTGGAAGGAATGTTGCTAAAGCTGAGACTCCAGTACTTTGGCCACCTCATGCGAAGAGTTGACTCATTGGAAAAGACTCTGATGCTGGGAGGGATTGGGGGCAGGAGGAGAAGGGGACGGCAGAGGATGAGATGGGTGGATGGCATCACGGACTCGACGAACGTGAGTCTGAGTGAACTCCGGGAGTTGGTGATGGACAGGGAGGCCTGGCATGCTGTGGTTCATGGGGTCGCAAAGAGTCGGACACGACTGAGTGACTGAACTGAACCGATTATTATATAATCATTACTGAAGATAATTTTGAAGCACAGAGGAAAGGAGTATTTAAAATTGATTCTCACGGAGTGCTACTGATGGACCAGACACCAGGACTCAGTAGGGAGGCGGAAGAGTGAGGATGGGCCCCAGTCAAGGTCCTCAGAGGGAGGCACAGCTGCTGAGTCCCTTACCTTGCTCCCTCTCTTCAACCTCAACTACGTCTTGCTCTCTTCAACTTGAAGGTAAGCCATTCTTAGCTCCCTCCTCCCACATCCTTGAGATCTAGCCCACCCCATTCCATAGGATGGATTCTCTTGGAAAACACTACATCCCCTAGCACCGGTGCTGTCCCCTGCTGGCTCCAGCAGGAAGACAGGTCACCAGGAAATGGTGGACCCAGTGGAGATGGGGTGGAGGTTAGCACAGAGCCTCTGCAAGAATGGGGAAGAGGGGCCTCGAAGCCACTCAACAAGGCCTGGGTGGCTCCCTGGAGGAGGCCTAGAAATGGACTTGACAAGCAGGTCAGAGACGGGTGGTCATGGGGTGATGTTCTCCAGCCGCTCCCCCACCACGTGGCATGGCATGCTGTGCGTCAGGCACCACCTTCGGTCCCTATCTCTCGTCAGTGTATGACCTTGAGTAAGTCACCTTGTGTGCTGAGTTCTACAGCCGAAGAGAGGGAGCAGCAATGTTTCCTATAATGAATGCAGTGCTGTTGAGAGGACTAACAAAGCTCTGCCGATGGCTGGCATAAAAAATCTACCAATGATTAGTAACTACAGCTAGTGTTTTTCAAAAACACAAAAATAGAGACTCAGAGAAGGAAGAAGACCTCTTCTAGGTCACACAGCAAGTTGATGGCAACGCTGGGACCAGAATCCAGGTCTCTGGACATGCTGTTTATACTGCAGCCTCTGATGAAAGACGTGTTTAGAGTCTCCCAGCCTCAGAAGCCGATGGAGCAAGTCCTCTGAGCCACCCTCATCCCACTTCTCCAGTGCCTGATTTCCATACTATCCCCTCCCCTCTTCAGACAATGTTCTGCCCTGAAGTCAAGAGGGAACTTTTTGTGGAAAGGGAGAGAGGTGGGTAGATGGAGGGTTCAGGCGTGTGTACGGGAGGGGTGGTGACTATTGTATGTATGACTTTAGAAGTTCAGGAGCACCCCAAAGCTGCATTCATGGAGAGCCTGTCCATTGATCTGCAGAGTGATGTAGCCCAGTTGACTAGGGGCCCAAGTGTGGGGCATTCACCCAGGGGGCAGTCTGGACTCAGACGATGGGCCAGCCTGTAAGTTGAAGCTGAACATTATAGCTAAGCTGGATTCCTGGCCTGGAGCAGGCAGTCAGAGCCAGAAAGTCCAATCAACAGAAGGAACCAATGTTCAAGCCCTGACATCCCATCTTCTGTCCATAAGCTGCAACAAGCTTCTGAGCCGACAGGAGACCACTGAGCATCTGCCAACCCCCATTCAAAGCATCAAGGGAGTTCTCCAGTGAGAAATGTGAGCACCTGCTGTGTGGCTGAGCACTGATGATAAAGCAAGATTCCTGCCCCCGTAGAGTCGGCACGTGGTGATACAGGCATCTGCAAGAGCCTGGCCTGGCCTGTGTGGAACAGTCAGCCTGGGGTGGGCTCAGTGCTTAGTCTCTCAGTCGTGTCCGACTCTTTGCAATCCCATGGACTGTAGCCCCCCAGGCTTCTCTGTCCGTGGGATTCTCCAGACAAGAATACTGGAGTGGATTGCCATGCCCTCCTCCAGGGGATCTTGTCAACTCAGGGATCAAACCCAGGTCTTCCGCATTGTAGGTGGATTCTTTACTGTCTGAGCCACCAGGGAAGCCCAGGGGTGGATGAGCTCAGAGGCACAGAAACATAGAAAACGACTCCAGAGGGTGATGCTCCCAGCCAAGCATGAGACGTTCCCCTGGGGGCCTGGGAAAGAGCCCCATGGCTGTGCCCAGGAGTCAGGCTTTAGAAGGGAGGTCTTATGTTTCAGGCTGTGGGACAGTGTGCACAAAGAGGAGGAAAGAAACGGGCTGCCTGGGAGCTCCCTGTGGTGGGGCAGGAAGAGCGAGGCCGCGAGGGGGCCTTTCATCCAGGGCGCTGGCAAGGCCCCCAGAGGAATCCACCAAGAGGCTGGGGCAGTGCTCAGGGAGAGACAGGCAGCTGATGGCTGCTCCAGAGCTGATGCTGCCCGAGCCCGTGGGTGTCTCCCACCCACCCTGGAGCCTCCGAGAGCCCGCATTGGGCCCCCTGCCCTGTCCCCGCCCCCTCGGGCTGTCCCCAGCCCGGGGCCTCTCCCTGCTGCACCAACATTTTCCTCTTGTGATGGATGGAAATTTCCCTGCTTGGGTCAAGTCAGATTTCTCCTGATTTGTTGTTTTACACACTGAGGCCGGAGGCGGATCCTGCATGATTCATAAAGAAAAACGCGCTGTCTGTGAAGGAGAATAATTTATAGGCAGCACTGCCCCGGCCTCCAGAGATGAAACTCTCTGGGGAGCTAGAGGAAGAGGACTTGTGAGCTTCGTCCACCACGAGCAGCCGGGTGGCTTCGGACGCCCTGGTTGGCCCCTCCAGCCGTGGCGCGGGTCTGTAGGTGGGTTTTATCGGTGCTGTGGTTCTCTCTGGTCACTGGGCCCAGAGCCAGACCGGAGCCATGAGAGGGGCCTGGGGCTCCCAACACCCCTCTCTGCTCTCCCAGCACCCCCACCCCCTTCTCTCTCTCTTTGTCTCCTATGTATGAAAACAAATGAAGTCAGTTTTCCCAGCCCTTCTCATCTGGAAGGGAATGGGGCAGGCCGCCAACTTGACACCCACCTGACCCAAACCATACATCACGAGGGTCACAAGGCTGCTATGGACACACTTGCCGGGGACAGGCCTGCTTCATGGCCACCAAGACGCCAGGGTTGGACAGACTTTTGCCTGGGATGGGGATGGGCTCGTTGGGGAGGGGATAGACTTCACAGACAGAGGAGGAAAAGACCAGACAGAGTCTATAGAAGGAAGGTTTCTTAACCGAACGTGTCCTCTGTTCCTGGCGCCCTGCCATGTGCTCCCTATGAAACCTCATTTTTGACCCAGTTGAGGCAGAGATAGCAACCTTCACTTCAGAGATGAGACGACTGAGGCTCGGCGGGGAGGAGGCAATGGCACCCAGAGCTGTGGGCTTGACCACACACCCAGAAAGTGCTAGCAAGCAGAACGCAGATCTCCTGGGGGTGGGGAGGAGGGGTAGCGGACGCTGGGAGGCAGAGGCAGGAGCCCTGAGTGGGTTGCGGTGCATCTGAGAACGGGGCACGAGGTAAGAATGAGCGTAACAAGGCAGCCCCCTGCTGGGTCTCATGTCCATGCCTGGATTTGAAATTAAATAGCCTCTGCGGGGTGACTTTCAGTGGTCCCCACCCCATCTCAGCCATGCCTTTTTTCCCACCATAAAACGTACCTCCTGAACCTGGTCCCCAAAGTTACACGAGCCTCATCCCCAGCTCTGAGAGACTGCTTGCTGCTCAGGCTGCCTTCCTGCAGGGCCCCCCTCTGTAGCCCCATTGTTCCCCACCCAGCTTGCTCTCTCACTCATCACTCACTAAGTGCTGTGCCCTGGGTCGGGCTTTCAGAGATATATTGCCATGGTCTTTGCCTCTGAAGGGTCCCTGGCTAAACTGGGGCATACCAGGTGGCCTGTCCCAAGATGAATGGACACAGGGGCTCAGTGAGTTCCAAGAAGGTAGGGCCATCTCTGCCTAGAGCCTTCGGGGAAGATTGGAGCAGGGCTTTGGAGAGCAGATAGGAGTTTGCTGGACTGGACAATAGAAGGGTACTCCAGGCAGCAGAACAGCATGTGCAAAGCAGGAAATGCAAGTGGCCATCTCCCCTCCCTGTTCTTTATATGCCCCCAAGCCTTGACCCCACTCTCTGTGAGCCTGAACTCTTCTCGCTGTTTCACTCTGGCTTTTGGTGCTGTAGGACCTGGCGCCTCTGCCAGGATGCAGCCAGGGCCCCTCCAGGATTCCCCACGATGTCCCCTGGTAAATATGCTCAGGGACACATGGGTGAACCGTAAATTAAGCCTTCTGGGGATGGATTCTGCTGAATAAAAAGCACATTCAGTAGCAGGAATATTTGTTTTTGTTTTCCTTCTCCGAGTAGATGGAAACGCGCACTGACCTCACTTTTCTCACAAGTACAGTAGCTTTCCTGAGCGGCCGTCAGGCCTGGGGTGCCAGGAAAAAGTGGTGGAACATTCAGCTCAGGAACAAGGGCCTCAGTGGCAGCTGTGGCCGGCCAGTGGAACACAGCTGTCAGGCCGCTGACATGAGTTTCCGAGGGGTGGGGAGGATCCGGCCCGGGCCTCCCAGGGGGCCCTGAGCATCGCCAGGATGGACCTCAGAGACCGCTCTCCTCCCAGCTCACTTTCTGACACTGCAGACACAGGGTCCCGGGCCGCAGGCTTGGAGGAGAGCCCACAGGGAAGCTCTGGCCTCGGCTGGAGCTGGGTCTCCACCCCGGCTGCCCCTTCCTTGCCTCGTGATCTCAGCTAAGCACTATATCTTCCTGAGACTCAGTTTCTCCATCTTCAAAGTGGAGATGATTCTGCCAACCTCATGGAGCTATGTAAGGTTTAAATATGTAAAAGTATCGAGAAAGACTAATTCTTGGTTTTTTTCCTGTGTACCTGATCCAATCCCCACCTTGTCTGTGGAGCGCCCCAGTGGTCTCTCCCACCCACCTGGACTCTAAAGTTCTTTTCTGCTTCCACGGTCTTGTAATGATGAGCATTCTCTACAAGAGAAATATACCCATCTATCCTCTCATCTGCCTATTCACCCATTTCCCACCCACCCACCCATCTATCCATTCACCCACCCACCCACCTGTCTATCCACTCACCCACCCATCCATCCATCCATCCATTTGTTTATTTACTCAGTGAATATTTTGAACAACTTAGTGCTCTCCCACTGTTGGGAAGGTGTGTTGTTTTCTGTCTGTGATCTGATCTTCTTCACATGTGGACACAGTGCTTACTGCCCGCTAGAGACTGGGCAGGACTCCATCCCTTTATCGCCAGCACAGGACTTAACACAGACATTCATTCAGTTTCAAGAAAACCCAGACAAACTAGCTTAAGGAAATGGGAATCTAATGACTCATGTAGCTGAAAGTCGGGTACAGCTCTGGCTTCAAGTATAGCCTGATCTAGGCCAAGACCTAGTCTCTCTGCACCTATCAGCTCTTCCTTCCTCCACATGGCAACAGTGCTGGCAGCAGCTAGAGCCCCAACCCCACATTCAATCAGGTTCAAGTACAACAGGAGCGATCTAACGTCTTCATTAGAAACTCCACCCAGACCACATGGGTTGAGAACTGGAGAAAGGTAGAACATCAAGTTGAATGAGCAAGGGGATTGGATACTGGGAAGGCAAACACCAAGTGCCTACTTCAGCCCCTACATTCAGGAAATGCGGAGCCTGGTTGAATAGGAAAAATGGGGGAGTTTAAATCCAAGTGGAGGCAGACTGACAAAACACAAATAAATACATGAATGAGACCACATAGGATGATGATAACTGCTAGGATAACAATTTTAAAAAACGATGTCGTGAGTCATTAGGGGTGAACAATTTTAAATAAGTGGTCAGGGATGGCCTCTCTGAGACAGTAACATTAACCTGAGAAGCTGGAGATGCAGTAGGTAGTTGTTAAGGTTTTAGTCACAGAAGGAGGTGATCTGATTTGCTTTCATTCTTTTTAGGATCCTTTAAAAGAAACAAACAAATAACCTTTTCATTGAGGGATTACCTATACAAGGTAAAGAAGAAAAGCATAATCATCCCAGGAATACAGCTTAGGATCTTTTCCTAAAGGAGACACCAACTGATCTCCACCCAGATCAAGAGACAGGAACTTGCCAGCACCCACCCAGCTCCTTCACGCCCCTGCTAAGTCAATGCCTCCGCCAAGAGGTAGCCATGATTCTGACTTTGATCACCGTAGATGACTTCTATTTTTGAATTTCATGCAAGTGGAATCGTGTGGTATACATTCTTTTGTGTCTGGTTTCTTTCGATCAACATTATGTGTGTATGATTCACCCATGTGGCCATAATTCATCCTTTTTTATTGTTGTGTAGTCATTGCTTCCATTCTCCCTAGGCTGGGAGGTGACCATTTTCTTCTTGGGATCTGATCTTCATCAGACGTGGATACAGAGTGCACTGCGACTAGAGGAGGTGGGATGGTTCTTGGTTTCCCCTTCAGCCAGCACTGGGCTTGCGCCTGGATGGAACAAGTCAAGGCCTGCCCCGTTTCAGGCCAAGTGGGGCTGAGCTGAGAATTCCCTGGGGACGGTTCAGATGGTCTTGGTCTGAAACTGCTAAACCCCTCTGCTCCAGACCTGACACTTCCCCCCGGGCTCCAGCCACCCCTCCACCCACCTCCCTGCTAACCAAGTTCAGGCGCTTCCATTTGCGAGCCCAGAGTCCCTGGTGGCCAGTGTGAGGGACGTCGCGGGAAATGCGAGGAGCAGCGGCGGGCCGCCAGGCAGTGACTCTACGAGCGAAAAATGTGCTCTTGGCCGGGCTCTCCTTCCTCTCTCCTCTCGGCCCTTCCAGGCGGCGAGGAGCTGGCAGGCCCGGGTGCAGATAACGGCGAGAGCCCCAGGCCCTCTTCTGTCATCGCCTCCCCAACGTGAAACCCAAGATCTTGTTTATTTATGAGGAAATTCTGTTCTGCTGCTCGACAAATGGTGTATGGGGGCCAGGGCACAAGGAGCGCAGAGCCAGGGCCGCCAGGCCTCAGCACGCTGCCCCCTCTGCTGATGCAAGCTCAGAAGGATCACTGGCCACCGCCGGGAGGCTGGCAGGATGCTCCCCAGATGGATGCTGGCAGGGCAGGGAGCGGGTCCTTCCTCCTGCCTCACAGCTGAATCCCCCTGCCTTCTCTGATGAAGCTGTTGATGGAATGATCAGAAAACCACAGATAATAACAGCCTGGAGGCCAGTCTGATGAACCTTTCTCAAGGCCAGCATCAGCCCTTCTGGGGGACTCACTTCTTGCCCACCTTCCTGGGAGGGTGAAATGAGATCATGTCAGCTCCCCAGAGATGGGAGAGAGAAAATACAATAAAAAATAAAGTCCACCACAGGCCCCCCCCCACATGTCCTGGATGTAGATAAGCTATTTCTTTCAATCTGCCAACAGCTCTGGCAGGTAGATATGAGTGTCCCAGTTCTCTGAGGAGGAGCTGAAGTCCAGAGGGGTGAACCAACCCATCCAATGCTAGTAAGTATGAGAGAGGTGACTCAGACCCAGGATGAACAGCTCTCAATGTGCCATCTGGGTAGGGCTGAGCTGAGCACCCACTCAGCAGGAGTGAGTGTCCAGCTGTGGCAAACTATATATGGAATTGTTTTGTGTCTGTCTGGGAATCTGTGTTCTTTCCATCATGCCCCCCTGCATCTTCCAGTAAAATGTCCTTTAGCAGTATGTTTGATTATGAGACAATAAGCAGCGAGAAAGCATCCACTTGATGATGAAGACTGTTCATTTTAAATGCCACTTACATTTTAGATTGATCTGGTTGAAAGCTTGGCATGAGCACAGCCTTCATCATCCAAACAAGGGTCACTTGCTGATCCCAAATCTTCTGTTGACGCCTCACGTGCATGGGTTTAGTTTGTGACCATGAAGTTGCAAAACAAATGTGTGTTTGTGAAATTGACCCACCACTCATCTAACTGCCTCCAATAAGGGGAAACTTTTTTGATTACAGAAGCAAGACCAAGCACATGAGCTCTGAATGAAGAGAGTATAAATGGGTTAAATGCCTCTATCCAAAGATAAGACTTGATGGGACTTCCCCGGGGGTCCAGTGGTTAAGACTTTGCCTTTCAGTGCAGGAAGTTCAGGTTTGATCACTGGTTAGGGAGCCAAAATCCCACATCTTGTGGCCAAAAACCCCCCAAAACATAAAACAGAAGCAATGTTGTAACAAACTCAATAAATATTCTTTAAAATCACCTTATATTGTCCTTTTTAAAAAAGACAGATTTGAGCCTCAGAAAAACAAACAAGGTCATTCTTTTTTCCTTACAACTTTTGAAAATGTACCTCCCACTGAACCCCAAATCTTCCAGGACTCATTCCCATCTTTCCCAATCTATGTGGACCACTACATCTTTGATTTCTCTGAAATATCAGTTTGCTTTATTTTTATTATAGAATATTCCAGACATACTTAAAATTATCAGAAAAGATAATAGGATACCCAGTGATCTACCACTGAGATAATTTCCAGTCTTTTTCCAGGGCTTTGTCCCTTCCCTCCCAGAAGTAATGTGAAAATGGCAGGTATAATAAGTTCCATGCAAGTTTAATACCTTTTTTACATATGGATATGTGCACAAATTATATTTGAAATTGTTTTGTGTTTTTAGAGCTTATCCAAATAATAGCATGTAATGGATATCTTTCTGCAACTTGCTTTTTTTGAGACATGGAAAAGTCTCAGACTAATTTTAACTGTCATGTAGTACTCGCTGGATAAATAGCAGGTTGCTTATCTGTTTACTCATTGATGGACAACTGTTTCCACTTTTCGTAAAAAATCACAAACAGCGCCTTGTCATATTTCCCGGTGCACTCAAGCTAGTATTTCTCTGGAAGTAGAATTTCTTAGTTGGGCTGGTCTTAACACTAACCTGATGTCTGTTATCTGCCCTCTACTTTCCTCTCTAAGGATGCAGTTAAAC
This sequence comes from Oryx dammah, assembly GCF_014754425.2. Classification (NCBI taxonomy): domain Eukaryota; kingdom Metazoa; phylum Chordata; class Mammalia; order Artiodactyla; family Bovidae; genus Oryx; species Oryx dammah. The sequence goes on from NW_024070204.1 coordinate 67,774,442, forward strand.
AGGGCTTCGTGAATAGGATTCGAGCTGGGGCCTGAAGAAAGAGAAGTTGTGATGCTGGCAAGGACTCAAGGCCACCGATCCTGGTCACGCGGTGGTGTGCCTTGCCACACTGTTCACCGTTAATTAATCCCAAGGGCAGACGTGTGCATGTTACTATATTAATAGCTGAGAACTTGAGGGAGCCATTCTTTTTTTTCTAATCACATCCTCAGGTTTGTTCTGTTGGCAGTATTAATTCTTGTTCCAACTCCCATGTTAGAGCTGAAAACCAGTGGTTTCTAAGCGTGCCTTTGCGTTATAAGCCCTCCAGGGAGACATTTAAAATACACATTTTATTGAGAAAGTGTATACCTGGAGATCCAGGTTCAGTGGGTCTGGAATAGGGCCTGGGAATCTGTACTTTTTAAAAACCTCCCCAGGTGTATACCCTGAGGAAACCAAAATTGAAAAAGACACATGTACCCCAATGTTCACTGCAGCACTATTTACAAAAGCTAGAACATGGGACAACCTAGGTGTCCATCAACAGATGAATGGATAAAGAGGCTGTGGCACGCATATGCAATGGAATATTACTCGGCCATAAAAAGGGATTCACTTGACTCGGTTCTAATGAAGTGGGTGAACCTAGAGCCTATTACGCAGAGTGAAGTACGTCAGAAACATTAATGCATACATATGCAGTCTAGCATGGTGGTACTGATGAGCTTATTTGCAAGGCAGCAGTAGAGACACAGACGTAGAGAGCAGACTTGTGGACGCAGTGGGGAAAGGAGAGGGCGGGGCGAATGGAGAGAGTAGCTTTGAAACATACACACTGTACAAAATAGACAGCCAGTGGGAATTTGCTGTGTGACTCAGGGAGCTCAAACCAGGGCTCTGTAACAACCTAGAGGGGTGGGAAGGGGTGGGAGGTGGGAGGGAGGCTCGGGAGGGAGGTTCAGGAGGGAGGGGACATATGTGTTCCTATGATTGATTCATGGTGGTGTGTGGCAGAAACCAATCCAGTATTGTAGAGCATTTATCCTTCAATCAAAAAAACGAAAACAGAAACAGCCTCCCCAGGTGATCCTGATGAAGCCAGCCTGTGGCAACTGGGGGAGCGCTGATCTAAACCTTCAGTGATGCCAACAGATGAGGTGGTCATTGCCAAGGGGATGTGGCCTCCAGGTGTGTGCTTGCAGCTCACCTTGCCCGCTCACCCCCGTCTGTCACGAGCCCCTGAGAACACAGTGGGCACGGCTGCTCCGAGAAGCCAGCAACCCCTCACTGCGCCTTAAATGGACCTCCTCCCTGTATTGAAGAGCCTGGCAGAACCAGCAAGGGACCCAGTCGATCTCTTTGACCAGATGTACTGGACCCGAGTCTCCTTGTCCTTCTGACTGTCTCCACTGCACTGACTAGAGAACAGGGCTTGGTTGGACCACATGAGAGCCAGTCTTTACATACTTCTGCCCACGGCTCTTGTTCAGTCGCCAAGTCTTGTTCAACTCTTCACGATCCCGTCGACTGCGGTGTGCCAGGCTCCCCTGTCCCTCACCATCTCCTGGAGTTTGCCCACGTTCATGTCCAGTGAATCAGTGATGACATCCAACCTCTGTCACCCTCTTCTCCTCTGCCTTCAGTCTTTCCCAGCATCAGGGTCTTTTCCAGTGAATTAGCTGTTCACATCAGGTGGCCAAAGCACTGAAGCTTCAGCCTCAGCATCAGTCCTTCCAAAGAGTATTCAGGGTCGATTTCCTTTAAGATTGACTGGTTTGATCTCCTTGCTTTCCAAGAAACTCTCAAGAGCCTTCCAGGGACTTCCCTGGTGGTCCAGTGGCTAATACTCCACTCTCCCAACGCAGGGGGCCCAAGTTTGATCCCTGGTCAGGGGACTAGATCCCACATGCCACAACTAAGCCCTGGCACAGCCAAATAAATAAATAAATACTTTAAAGAAAAAAAAAAAAAGGAGTCTTCCAGGACCACAGTTTGAAAGCATCAATTCTTTGGTGCTCTGCCTTCTTAATTGTCCAGCTCTCACATCCATACATGACTATTGACAAGACCACAGCCTTGACTATACGGACCTTTGTCAGCAAAGTGATGTCTGCTTTTTAACACACTGTCTAGGTTTGTCATAGCTTTCCTGCCAAGAAACAATTGTCTTCTGATTTCATGGCTGCAGTCATCTGCATAAATCATCTGCAATGATTTTAGAGCCCAAGAAGAGGAAATCTGTCACAGCTTCCACCGTTCCCCCTTTCATTTGCCGAGAAGTGATGAGACCGGATACCATGATCTTAGGTTTTCTTAATATCAAGTTTTAAGCTGGCTTTTTTGCTCTTCTCCTTCACCCTCATCAAGAGGCGCTTTAGTCCCCCTCCACCTTCTGTCATTAGAGTGGTGTCATCCTCGTATCTGAGGTTGTTGATATTTCTCCTGGCAATCTTGATTCCAGTTTGTAACGCATCCAGCCCAGTGTTTCACATGATGTGCTCATAGAAGTTAAATAAACAGGGTGACAATGTGCCTTGTCATATGCCTTTCTCAATCCACTCAGTTCCCAATCAGTTCAGGGTTGAGAAAGGAGGCTATTAAACAAGGCTGTTTAACTCTATAACAAAGCTGTTAAGGAGCGATAAAAATGATACCAAAACAAACAGCACTCTCAACAGGAAGAAATGATTATGATCCCCCCGTAATGGATGGGAACTGAGACACAGAAATTGAGGCACAGCTAGTGGAGCCCAGATATAATCGAGCAAACTGACTTCAGCATCCATGGTCAGAATAATTCTGTTAGGCCCTGCCATCCGCTCACTCTGGTGGGGTAAGTCTTCTAGGGGTGCTGTCGCAAAAGGCGTCCTTCCCATTCTGGGGTGACATGGGCAGTCTCCAGCCTGTTTCACCTTTTCTCACCTCAGTTCTGGCATTGAAAATAAATTGTAGCTTTTTGTATGGGAATAATAATAGAGCAACAACTACCATTGCTTGCACCCTTACTGTGACTACATGCTAGACCCCTAAAGACGCGGCTTTCAAGTACGTGGGTTATCGCATGCAACACCACCACCACCCGCCCCCGCCCCCCACCCCCCCCACACACAACCCACTAGACACATATACACAGCACTACACGAGCACCTTTTTTTTAGTACAGTTGCTTTATCATGCTGTGTTACTTCTGCGTACACCAAAGTCAACCAGCTATATTATGCATATGTCCCCTCACTCCCGAGCTTCTCTCCTGCATGGGCATCTTAACAGTCCTCCTGTGAGAAAACTCAGCCTCAGAAAGGTGGGGTCACTTGAACTAGGGTCACATGACCACTCAACTGAGCCTGGAGAACTTCTTCCCCCCGGGCTCGGTCCCTTCCACAACTTCACATGTGTTCTAGCTCCTTCTTCAGACTGAGGTCAATGCATGTAATAGCAATAAATAGCAATAAAAGCCAGCAACAATACAGCCCCTCCCCGGAGGGAGGGAAGCCCTGCCCCAGGACTGGAACCACGACCCGTTTCTTGAGACCTTCCTCCCAGGAGCAGAAGGAGCCGGAGCGTCTCGACTGCGCCTGTAACCAACTCGTCTGGCTCTAAGTCAACGGCCCCACGCTGCCTCCCTGCCCACTCCTGGCCTGTGTCCTCTGCGCTGCTCTCTGGCCAAGGCCAGAGCCAGCTGCCGTGTGCTAATCTGGTGCTGTCACTCCCCTTCTTAGAAAACTGCAAGGACTCTCTATCACCGTTTCCCTTTCTAGGTAAGAAAACTCAACAGTGTGCCAGCTCTCAGCACTTCCCAAATCACTGAGATAACCATGAGGCCATTCTCTCACAACAGGAGCTGGGGCTAAAGAGATAAATAAACCAGGAAGGACAAATATCAGGCCCAGTGGTCACCGCTCCCCAGTTACGTCTCCAAGGTAAGTGTTGCCAGCTGATCGCAGCCATCCGCAGCTTCAGGTTCCCTTTGGATCTGCTCTCTGAGACTGCAGTCGCTTACTGTCCACACGTGGCTACTGAGCATTTGAACGCAGCTGCTGTTCAGTCGCTAAGTGCTGTCCGACTCTTTGCAGCCTCATGTACTGCGTCATGCCAGGCTTCCCTGTCCCTCATCATCTTCCAGAGTTCATGTCCATTGAATCAGTGATGCCATCCAACCATCTCATCCTCTGCGAATGCAGCTCCTGCCACTAAAAAACAGACTTTTAAATTAATTTACTTTTAACAATGTATCACCCAGTTGTTGGAAAATTTTACATATGTCTGGAACAACTCGGAAATGCAAATCTACTTCAGCTATAACTTTCATGAACTCTAAATAAACAGCAAGCATTTCTCATGAAAACAGCCTCTGGTGTAAGAATAATCTCCACGTGGAATTTTGAAGTCTCAGTCTGGCAAATACAATACAAAACATCTCATTAATAATTTTTATACTGATTGTATGTTGAAGAGATAATATTTGGATACATTGGGTTAAATGAGGCTTCCCAGGTGGCACTAGTGGTAAGGAACCCCCCTGACAATGCAGGAAACGTAAGAGACCCGGGTTCGATCCCCGGGTTGGGAAGATCCCCTGGAGAAGGAAATGCGACCCACTCCACTATTCTTTGCTGGAGAGTCCCGTAGACAGAGGAGCCTGGCAGGCTACAGTCCACGGGGTCACACACACCTGAAGCAACTTATCACACATGGCTTAAATGAAATACTTTTTTGGGTCATACCACGTGGCTTGCAGGATCTTAATCCCCCAACCAGGGACGTGAACCTAGACCACAGCCGTGAAAGTGCCAAGTCCTAGCCATTGAGCCACCAGGGAATTCCCTGAAATTAATTTCACCTATTCATTTTTTAATGTGCTTGCTAGAAAATTTTAAATTCGTGTGTTTCCCATAACAATTGTGTTGGTCTGATCTACTCTAAACAGAACACTCTAGGCAGCCACGACTAATTGATCAGAGCTGGCACACTGACATACAGTCTGTTTGCCGTCTCTGTATAAGGCATAGCCCCTGCTTAGTGGAACTGTCAGGATAGTGTGGGGAGAGCTGCAGTAGAGGTGTGCAAGGCACGTGGGGGCAGGATGCTGGATCGATTGATTCTGCCTCGCAGGAAGTTCATGGGACCCTTTTAGACAGTGGCTTTTGACTGCATGCCTGAGCAGGGGAAGGGATTTACAAGCAGAGGGAACAGCTCAAGGAGAGGCACAGAGGTGTGAGAGTGCCCAGCAGGTGCCTAAATGGGATGCTCCCACTGTGGCAGCTTTGGGCTCAGTGGGAGCATCAGCTGAAGATGCATGAGCTCTGTTCCTACATGTTCAGAGGCAGAAAGGAAGAGCGCAGCTCTGGCCCGCAGCCCATGGCTGACACGTCATATATCCCTCTTGGTGCGCCACTTCCTAACTCCCAGGTTGTTGATGAAGATGGGGACACGGATGTGCAGAAAGGGGAGCAAATCCCAAAGCTTTGAAATCCTCGGACTTTGAGAGGAGGCTACCAGAGCTAGGGCTAGATCAGAGGTAGGAATCGGTTCATGTGTAGGAGTCAAGCTGGAGTTCCCTGGAGGCTCACGTTTTGACTCCACAGGTGGCTCATTAGTTTTATCCATCGATCCATTCATATTCCAACGTCCACTAAGTAGCTACTTGAGGGGAATGAATTATAGCGGCTACAAAGGCAAAAAAGGCACAGTTTACCAAGCCTGGGAACTCAAGACACACTCATTAAAAATTTAACCAATATTGGGCTTCCTTGGTGGCTCAGTGGTAAGGAATCTGCCTGCCGATGCAGGGGACACGGATTCAATCCCTGGTCCGGGAAGACCCCACGTGCCCAGGAGCAGCTGAACCCACACACCACAGCTACTGAAACCACGCACCCTAGAGCCTGTGCTTCACAACAAGAGAAACCTCCACGGTGAGCAGCACAAGTAGCACAGCTAGAGAAGGGCCTCTGCTCCCCGCAGCCAGAGAAAACCTGGAGCAGCAGTACAGACCCAGAACAGACGGAAATAAAGAAAATTACTTTAAAAATTTAACATGTATTACCAAAGAACCTAGTATAAATCTGGTATAAATGGACCATAAATACTTTCCAAGGCATGCACAAAGATGTTCATTACATTATTGTTTATAACAGTAAGAACTAGAAACACAGCTTAAGCTTCTGCTGATGGGCAGCAGCTAATCAACTAGGGTATGTCACCACTAAATGTTTGCTTTTTGCTGAGAAGACAGATGGATGAATGGATGGATAAATACAAGTTCAGAGTAGAGTGTAAAAGAAGCTGAAACAGGAAGATTAGAAAAAGAATCATGGAGGAGACACTGGGAGAAAATACCTGGCACGTGGCACAGACTCAGTGAGTGTTATTCGTATAAGCTAAGTGCCCCCTAAGTGCCCCACTTACTTCCAGTGAAGTAACCCTTCCAGCTCAAGGACCTCCAGGAATGTCCAAAGGACCTCATGTGTGCCATGGACACATCCCCTAGCTGCTCACTATCTCTTGTGACTGTTGCTTGTAAATCTTACAGATGCAAAAGTTGCATGGGGGATCACGGTGTTAATGGGAGAACAATTCACTCTTTGAGTCCTACAGGAGGACTTCTCAGACCCCCATGAATTATAGAACTTTCGCTTCTATTGACAGCCTGCTTCTAGTGTTTTGCTGAACTCAGAGATAAGTCCAGGGACTTGGATTAAAGACAGTGCCCTGGTGCCTTTCTGAAGAGTCCCCAGGTGAACCCTCTGTGTCCTTCTCTCTCCCAGGCAACTTCTCATTCCTCCAGTCTGCTAAGTGAAAGCCCTTGTTACCTTTGAAATGAGTTCTACCTTGGTCAGGGATTTTCAGCCTCTCAGTTCAGGGGATCCATGATAATAAAGAGCTTTGACTCTGAAAGACTTTCAATGGGCATAGACTTGCTTTACTTTCAACTCAATGCTGGGAGGTACCAAAGGGAGGATTTATGTGCTCATTCCATAAATGAAGACCCTTCAGGCTTTGGCTGGGAAGCTGTGTGCCTAAAGGCACAGTCAAGAGCCAAATTTGGAAGGAAGAACAATGGGAGTATGTGACTGGGATTACCCACACCATTGCCAGGAAAGCTACAGGAGTTCTAGCTTGACCTTTAGGATCTGAAGCTTGTAATGAGTGGTAGATAATTAGCGGTTACTCACTACCTATTTACCCTCTGTGTATGTGTGCGCTAAGTCACTTTAGTCGTGTCCAGCTCTTTGCAATGATGTGGACTGTAGCCACCAGGCTTCTCTGTCCATAGGATTCTCCAGGCAAGAATACTGGAGTGGGTTGTTATGCCCTCCTCCAGGGGATCTTCCCGACACAGGGATCGAACCTGCACCTCTTGCCTCGCCTGCATTGACAGACAGGTTCTTTACCACTATCGGCACCTGGGAAACTCTGTGTGCTGTGGGAAGCCCTACTAACACAGAAAACCTTCCCCAGAAAATAACCACTCCCTCTTTGCATGGATTCTTGGTGGATAAACAAATTCAGGGGCTGACCTACCAATGACAAAGCCAAAGGGCTATGTCCTTGCTCTCATAAACCTGCTATGGTAGCGGGCAAGTATATGACAGCCAGCCTGAACCCCCTATCAGGGCTTTGGGTCTTGGTACGACAAGGAACGGACGATGGCAGTAGAGCAGTGGCTGAGTTCACAGGGCCTGTCCAGGAAGATCACCATGGTTCCTAGAGATGCCGCCAACGGATGGCAGTCTTCCTCCTACGCCTGCTCCTCCCATAACCCATCAAGTCTGTGGGTCTGCAGCATTCTTCTAAGGGCTGCCCGGCCAACACTGTTAGCCAGCCCTGGTCTCTGTTGCTTGCAACCAGTGAGTGCTGAAGAGACAAACGTAGAGTAAGCATTCAATGAGTATTTGTTGAATGTGTGCGTGAAAAGACGAGGAAACAAATATAGGTCTGAAGGAATGTAATAATGACTGAATAATAATGAATGCCTCTCTGTGCCCTAATCTCACCACTCTTACAAGGAGCTTTGTTTCAGTAAGTTGACGTTTCAGGCTCCCTCCGTCCACGCGCTGTTCTACACGTCACAGGTTGTTCCCTCTACAGAGAGGAAGGAGATGATTCTTCCTCTCCTCCTCTTGTAACTCTCTTCTTAAACATCTTTTTCTGATGTGGACCATTTGTAGTCTTTATTGAGATTGTTACAATATGGTTTCTATTGTTTTTGTCCTGGTTTGGGGCCTTACTGGAAGGTGAAGTCTTAACTGCTGGACTACCAGGGAAGTTCCATTTTTGGTGGGGAGTGGAGGAAGGAAATGTGGACCATTTTTAAAGTTTTCATTTTGGTATCTCTTAATCTTCATTCTCAGTCCTTTACTTAGGGAAGCCCCCTGGCTTCCCCAAACCACGATTGCATTAGGCCTTCTTATAGTCTCTCTCTCATATACATGGGTGTTTTCCATCAAAGCACTTGTCTCAGTAGATTAAACACTTTCGTGTCATCATTGGATTAACGTGAGTCTGTCTAGACTCCAATCCCCATGAAGGCAGGAATGATGCCTTTTTGCTTAAACTCTATCTCTACACCTAGGCCAGTGCTTGGAAGGCAGCGAGTAAGCAAATAAATGTAAATATCTGTTTCAGAAGTAAATAAACAGGCATGCCCTTTGGAAGGAAAGAACAGGAGATGCTGACCTCAATAAGCACTCAGTAAATGCCTGTGGTTGAACTTGAACTTGATGACTCCAGCCCAGGCACAGGGTCGGTTTTTAGAGATTAGCTGATGAACATTAGGATGGCCTGAGGTGGAGGTGAGGGAGGGAAGTGGAAAGCTGGAAAGACAGTGGCTCAGTGAGGAGCCAGGAGAGAGCCAATCTCTTCCTCTGTTCTTAGCTGTGGGCCAGCCCACACCCAGATGTCCCGGCGCCCAGTGCGCTGCCTGTTCTCTCAGGCATTGGCAAACCTACCCTGGGTATTAAACAGCCTATGCTCCCCCTCCCCTCTGCCTGAAAGAAGGAGCGCCCACAGGCTCCCCCTTTGCTGGAGCTCATCCCGGTGAATCATCTTTCCAGACACATCAGGCCTCCAAGTGGAAAATGGCCCCACAGGTTGGCCCACTGCCTTCCACTTGGGGTCAGGAGCCCCCGAGCAGGATCTCCAGGCCCAGGCCCCGGGGTCTGGGACCTGCCTGGCTCCCACACTCCTCCTTTCCAGGAGGGTGACTCATCTCTGCAGGGCCCAGGACAACTCTGGTTGGCATTGCGAGCGGCTGATGAAGTCACATGCTCCTGGGAACCAATCCCCCAGTCGGAGGAGGAGGAAGCAGGCCTGGGGGTGGGAGGGGGGCAAGAAAAGAAACCTAGTTCTGAATTTTAACAATTTATGAAAGAAAATGAGTTGCGCTCACGCTAGCTGTTACTAACTTAGAATGGTGGGGCTGTTTTCACTCCAGTACCTAATAAATAACTTTTGATTTAGTTTCCAGGCATTGACTGCACACTTCAAAGGACCTCCGCAGGGAGGAAATGAGCTTCTCCCTCCGTGCCCTCCACACTCAGGTGTGGACTGAGGTCACCAGCTGGAGGGGTTCACCACGGGTGGGGCCCAGCCGACTCACTGGCCAACTGACAGGCTTCCTGACTTACTGACTGGCTGAAGAGCTGGTCAACTGGCAAGCTAATGGAGAGCCTGACCCCCAGGCTGACAGACAGTGATGGTAGAGCCAGTGAAGTGGCTGGTACATCAGCAAACAGAACGGCCCAACTGATAGTCAAGGGGACTACCGACCAGTCAACAGACCAACAGTCCACTCAGTGACTGCAGGTGGGCTGAGGTTAACCTGCCTGCCTCCCCAAAAGCCGAGATGACCAGCTGACCAAGTGACTGGCAGGCTGATGAATCAACCCACTCGCATACTGGCAGAAGAGTGTGGAAAGGAAAAGAGTACCTGGTGAGGGACCAGCTAAGCAACATAGTAGAAAGGGCCTGACCCAGGGCTCCACGTGATGAGGACTGCTCTCCAGAGGAAGGCCAGAGACAGTAAGAAAGGAGTGTGTGTGGACGCGCACGTGCACTCAGGCCCGCACTCATGCCTGACTCTTTACAGCCCCAGGGACCATAGCCCGCCAGGCTCCTCTGTCCATGGAACTGTCCGGGCAAGAATACTGGGTTGGGTTGCCATCTTCTTCTCCAGGGGATCTTCCCGACCCAGGGATCAAACCCACATCCCTCATGTCTCCTGTGTTGACAGGTGGATTCTTACCAATGTGCCACCTGGGAAGCCCAAGCAGATGCGAAAAAAGACAAAAAACTAAAATGTCCACTACTCAGTGAGGACTCTGAGTAGTGATTAGGTTGGAGGTAACCCAACTTGGTTGATGTCTAGCGTTGCATAAAGAGACTTGGAGACTTCAACCCAAGATCAAGGTATGGTTTTGCTGTTTAGGTATCTCTTGTGATGACTGAGTCAGATAAGCAAATGAGTAAGTAACTTCAGTCATGGCCTCTCTGAAACATCATTCTGACCCTCCTTCTATATTCCCATCAGGAACTCAGCAGACTCATGCGTTCTCCTATAGGTGTAGACATGGGGACATAAAATGCAGTCACAATGCTGTTCTGGTCATAGGATTATGAATGATTATTTTTCCTTTCATTTTCTAATTATATCCTGTAGTGGGGCTGTATTATTTTGCAATGGAAAAATCACATTTACAGTTTTAAAAGAAAAAATAAAACAAATTTAGTCCCTTCCTCTCTCTTGCTCCATACCCAATAAATATTTCTTGATTTAAGGATCCAAGGAGTCTTCAAGACTTGCCTCTTTTTTTTAACTTTTTAATGTCAACATGGTTTACTGAATGCCTCCTAGTCATTTCTCTCTTTTTCCTAGATTACTAGAACCATCTTCACAGCCTTTCTTGTTTAAGTCTGTTCTTTATACAGATACCAAAAGAATTTCCATCACATTCCTCCTTCTCAAGAACTTACAGGGGTTTCCAAGAATTCCTTTGATTATAAACTTCTTTTTCTTAACATAGAATCAAAGGACTTTGAATAATTAGTCCTCTCTCTTGCATACATCTATCCATATCCATCCTAAAACGATTACACACACACGTGCATGCAGAAACAAACACTAGCTCTCGCCTTGTTCTAACTTCTCATCACAGCCTCTCTGAATTCTCAACTCAGTTACACACCTCATAGTTTGCTCTCAGCGGTAATGGAACTCCCACACCTGAGTGGTGCCCATCACTCTGATAAATTCATTCATCTATCAATCAAATGGGCTTCCCTGGTGGCTCAGACAGTAAAGCGTCTGCCTGCAATGAGGGAGACCTAGGTTCGATCCCTGGGTCAGGAAGATCCCCTGGAGAAGGAAATGGCAACCCACTCCAGTACTCTTGCCTGGAAAATTCCATGGATGGAGGAGCCTGATAGGCTACAGTCCATAGGATCGCAAAGAGCTGGACACGACTGAGCAACTTCACTCAAACATCCAATATTTGTCCACTCTTGCAAGTACTATAGAATCTCGAAAGAGAGGAAGAAAGAAAGGTCCTGACATTCATTGAGTGCTTTTATGTATATATTAGATAATTGCACATATAATTATATATCAATTACACATAAATAAACATGTTTATATACAAATACACTACATTAAGTATACACATATATACAAGTATATGTATATTAAAAATAGAATCCTTAATAATGCCAAGGTCAAATTATTTTTAACTCGAGATAATCAAAGTAAAATGATAAATTGCTTACAATTTTCTCAAATGCATTATGCTTTGGGACTTTTGAAAAGATGAAGAAAGCAAGCACCTGCTTGTCTCAAGACATTCTACTTGGCACAAACAAGAATAAGAACCATAAGCAGCCCAACCTAGAAACTTCCCGTGGCTGAAGCTGGGATCCTGGGGCCACCTGCATCTTTCACACCGTTTCAAATGCTAGTTCTACATCCTCTGCAAAGTTCATTTCCTCCTATAAAGTCCCAGCAAGAACACAGGCTTGATGATGGCACATGATGCGGCCTTGGGCAATGCCCCCAGACTCGCTGTTCTTCATTTTTCTGTAAAATGAGAAAAATCATAACTACTGGGTTGGCCAGAAAGCTCATTCAGATTTTTTCATAAGATGGTATGGAAAAAACCCAAACAAACTTTTCGGCCAACCCAATACCTTTCAGAGGTACCATTCTAGTGGATGGTAGATTCTATGAGTGCCATTTTACAGATTATCATGGGCATAAAGATTATGTTAGGTTATTTCCCTCTCTGTGGAAGATACCGTCTGAGTTTGCCTGCTCAGCATCCCTCTCCTCTTCTTCTGGCAGGAACAGTTCTCCTTGGAGAACTGCACCTTTGCCACTCTGAGGCCATACTGACTTAGGGAGAGCTGACTCTACTTCTGGGCTTCTAGAATGGATGCCTGATTAGCCTTGGCTTCTGACCCAAGTGTATCTGATGAAATTCAGTTCTAGGATTTGTATTTGAGCTTCAGGGGAAAGAGTTCTCTTTTTGCAAAGATGCTGAGCTGTTGAGAAATCATTCTGGAACTGAGCAGCTATCCTGCCATCACAAGGGCAGTGCCTGCCTGAAGATGAAGCATACTGGAAGAGAGTGAATTTAAAAAATGGGTGAAGATTGGCTAGATGTCTGACTCCAACCATACCTGCAGCTGCCTACTCCTGTGTTTATGTACCTTTATTAGCTGAAGACGGTTTTAACTAGGTCTGTCTCCTTACACTCTAAAGAGTCCTGACTAACATCTTTTCCAAGGAAGAGCTCTCCACGGACAGAGATATTTGTTATTGTGGTGGGTTGTTTTTATTCTCCAAGAATCCAGTCTATTATGCGTTGGAAGAATCTAGGGAGGAGGCTCAGAGACTCAGGATCTTCCTTGAAATTCTGCTCAGGAAGGGAAGTTAAGAACATTAAGGAAGGGCCCTAAAAGTCTAAGAAATATCAGATTAAAATAATTTCTACCACTTAATCAAGTACTTGTTACATGGCAGACATATTTAAAATGTATTCATTTACTCATTATCTATTTAGCAATGCTTACTGTGTGACAGGCACATACTAGGGAGCCTGCATTCTGGTGGGAGACCTTTGTCTCACCCTGCCAGGTAGGTGCTATGAGCGCCATTTTACAAATTAGGAGAGGCAGAGCTCAGAGAGGAGGAGGGAGTCACCCATAGTCACACCTCTGGACCAGAGTGGATGCCCTTGTCACCACTCCAGGCCGCTCTATTTGTGAACTCTGCCTTCCGGGAGCATCACTCAGTCCCTGCCTTTGCTGAGAGGGAGGGGAGGCAGAGGCCTGTACACAGCTTCTGTCTCAGAGTCAGGACCCACAGCGTCTCAGAGCTCGGCCATGTTTATGTTGCTGCTCAGACAGGCCTGAGTGTGTCTGCCCAAATGGACTGCGAGTTGCGTGAGAGAGGCTGGAGGTTTTGTCTGAGGATCCTCCGACAGCCAGAGGAACTGGCAGAGGGCTGAATTTGGCCACCCTGCCCAGCCTGTGCCTTTTCAGTTCAACCAAGATTCTAAGGGCCAAATCCACCCCACTCCACCCCCATTTGGGGCTGCCACTAATGACAAGATGAAAGTGTCGAGAACCCTGGGTTAGAATGCTATGGCAGTTCCTGGAGCGTCTTACTTGACTCCTCTCTGTCTCATCTTCTCCACCTAAAAGAGTGGGAATAACAGGATCCACCCTCCAGGGCTGTTACAGAGATGGACAAGTCCCTGGAACCGCCAGCAGCACACAGTAGGTCCCGGGTGAGCCCGCGCTGTTTTCCTCTCGCCTGCAGCTGCCTGGCTCGCCTGGGCGCCCTCCTCCGCCCGCCAGCCCAGCCCCCACCCTCCAAGTCAGCCCTAACGACTTTTGCAGCCCATCCCTGGTGGCAGTAGCTGAGAGGCCTCAGCCTCCCAGGGCCCCCAGGCTCTTTAATCAGCCTCTGCAAGGGCTGCAAGTGATTCAGCCTACAAGCCATTCTGTACCGGGCGCAACAACAAACAGGCCTGCAGGGAATCACTTCAGCAGAAAGATGTTGGCATGTCTCTATAGCAACTCAGGGAAAATATTTCACGCAAAAGTCCATCTGCTGTAACATAAAGGGAGTCCCAGCCAATAATTGAGTTATAACGAGTTATAAATTATTCCTAATTTGTGAGCTTTATTTTACCAAACCACAAAATACATATATATATATACACACACACAGTTGTACATGCACATACATACACTATATATATTCTTATTCGTGCGCACAAGCTCATGTGTGTGGTCACGAGACAGCAGTGACACAATGGAACTGGGTCGTCCCATCTCATGGTGCGGACCCATCAGCAGGCAGGACGTTCATCCAGGAGCTGATGGTGTGATCCAAGCCAGTGGACCTCTGTTGCCTCCATGGCCTCTATTAAAGGAGAGACTCAACCTACCATGTTACCTAGGGCTATTATGTGAGCCAGAGCGCGAATCATTGTTCTGGTTTCTCTCAAGGAAAAAATAAAAAATTCTTTTTTGGTTCCTGATGTCCTCATAAAGAGACATTTGTATTGATTCATCAGTATAAAATGCTTTGTAGAGGCTATCAAAGTGGAAAAAACAACGTGATAATTCACATTGTGATGCTTTTAATTTCATGTGTTGTCAACACTTCAAAGTAGACTGGAGCTCTGCTTGGGAAATCTGGGACACTTGTCACACGTTGTATCTAGGCTGCGACTGGCCGCAAGTCCACAGCCTCTTACATGACGCCCACTCTGGCTTCGGATGGCTCCACTTTTTTCTTTTCTTTTTTCTTTACGCTCTGCTTTCTGTTTGCTCTGCAAAACTCCTGTGGCCTGGAAAAAGAAAAATGGTGCTGGTGAGTAGGAGGGAATGGAGTTGAGTGAGCATGAGATATGCAGCTGTCTTCTTCCTGTTAGAGAAACTACTGGTTTCCCAGCCAAGAACCACTTCCGCACCCCTCCCCGCCGCTGCCCCAGGCCACCTTCAGGACACCACATCACCACCCTGATCCCAAGGAAGAGTCACCACCGTGGCACCATCCCTCCAGCTGGACGGCATTGTGCCAAAGGCTTTCACGGTGTCACCTAACCCTGCCTTCCACCCCTTAAGGATGGTGGCATTTTTATACGCATTTTATATGATATTTCCTTTATGACAGGTTGTGAGAGGTGAAGGGAGTTGAATCTGAATTCAAACCCAGTTATGTGTGACTCCACTGCTTCAGCTTCCTCCCACCTGCCTAGAAAGATGCAGAAGAGGCGGACCCCACCCCCTCAAGAGAGAAAATTCAAGGAGTGAACTTCTGCCTCAGAAACATAAAGCAGCCTCAGATACTGTGTATCAACCCAGATCAGCACCCACACGGTGAAGCCTTCCTTGCGTTGTTTCAACTTCCCGACATCTCAAGGCACACAACAGGATAACGCCCATTTTACAGACAAGTATGTTGAGACTCAGAGAGCTCAAGACACTTTCCCAGGATAACACAGCTGGTTAGAGACTGTTAGAGCTGGCCTCGGTAGGCAGAGTGTCAAAACTCACAGTCGGTGAGTCCCCTGGTGCCTCATCCCCTCCATCCGGTGTCCCTCCGCGTTGAGGGTAAGCTGCCGCCGGCCAATCAGTGCCCATCGCCTGCATCTGCGCCTCCCGCGGGGCTGAGAGCAGAGTTGGCCTGGTTTCTTGAGAGCATGTCGATTTGATGCAGCACAGCAGAGGCAGGGCCCCAGCAGAAAGGTCAGCAAGGGGAAGAGGGCAGGAACACCCTGTGAGCAGATCTGGAGAAGAAATGGAAAGTGAAATACTTGGAAAGTAACTTCGGCTGGCCTGCAGGAAAGTGTGTCGGGATGTTTCCGAAGGCCTGGATGAGCAAGCCTTTCCCCCACCCACCCCCACGCCTCGCCAGAGGGGCAGGGGTGTGTGCAGAAATCTCGGTGGAGCTGCTTCTGGCTTGATTCTCTGGGGTTCAGGTCACTTCCAGGGAGTATATCTGAGGAGCCAGGAGATGGTCTTCCTGAGGCCCCTGCAGCTCCTACCCTCTTAACCGTCACCTCCACAAACCCTCCCACACAGCCCCTGGCCTCCAGGAAGGGCTACAGCTTCAGCTGCAGAATCCTAGGTCCCCACCAACCAAATCTTTCCCTGGGAGCCCAGAAAGGCCCTCCCCGCCAGGGTGACTGATTCGGGATCAGCATCCAAGACCTTCCATCAGTCCTGTTGAGTTGGGGCCTTGGAATGCGGAGTCTGCAGCTGCAGAGAAAGCCACAATTGTCCACTGAGTACGTTTGCAAGAACAGCCCCATGACAGCCTCAGCCTCAGGCATGATGAGGATGAGTGGGTCAGGAAATTTCGCTCAACAGACCAGACCCCTCATCTGGCTCATTTTTCTCTTCTTTATGTCTCACTTTCTTGCTTGCTTTTTTTCTCCCTTAAGCTTTAGAAGAATGAGTACACCTTTCAAAAGCCAAATCATAGCAGCCCTCTGTGTAGTTGGATCTCCAGGGCTGAGCTTGTCCGTAAGCTGCTCTGTTGCGAGTGAGGGTAGGAGCTGGGCCCAGGAAGACCCAGGTGTCCCGGTTCTCCCGCCTGAGTGCAAGAGGCCATTTCAGGATCTCTGGGGCTGGCTGAGAATCCACTCCCTGAGGGTGAGCCAAAGGCAGGGCCTCCACTGACCTCTGCCCTCCCTCAACCCAGCCAGAAAAGAACAATCCAGAGCACCGCGGGAAGTCCTTAGGTTAAGCAAAGCCAAAACTCCAAAAGCTCCCATGCAAACACTGGAGGGCCCAAGCCAGATCTTTTGCATGGGGGCTTTGCCTACAGTTAGCAGGGGCTTGGAGAGGCAGTGAGGCTGAACACCCTCTCCTCACTCGCCCTTGCTCCCCCACCCCAGCCTGGGTCTCCATTACCTCTGAATTTTCAGCCAGGTTCTGTCATCAGAAGCTGCCCTCAAGTGGCAGAAAGACACTCAGGAGTCACAGAGCAGACCTCTTGTGGGAGGTGGTGGCATGGAGTGGCTGAGAGCCTGGAGTCAGACAGTTCTTGCTTTAAAACCATTTATTCACCCTTAGGAGCCTCAGTTTCCTTATCTGTAAAATGGGGGAACGGGGAACTTCTCTGGTGGCCCTAGTGGTAAAGAACCTGTCTGCCAGTGCAGGAGATGTAAGAGACACGGGTTCGATCCCTGGGTTGGGAAGATCCCCTGGAGGAGGGCATAACAACTCACTCCAGTATTCTTGCCTGGAGAATCCCATGAACAGAGGACCCTGGCAGCCTGCAGTCCATAGGGTCAGAAAGAATCAGACTCGACTGAAGCAACTTGGCATGCACGCACCAGTGGTTAAGACTTCAATACAGGGGGCACAGGTTTGACTCTTGTTCAGAGAACTAAGATCCCACATGCTGAGTGGTGCAGCCAAAAAAAAAGTGGGGACAAGAACCTCACTCATCTCATGGAGTGTGTATAAGGGCAAAATGAGATGATGTGGGTGAAGCACTGAGAACTTAGCATTCTGTTCCGAAAATGATAGGTGTCCTATTTTGTTGCTGTTATTGTTACCATTTCAACTCTGGCTCTGAGATACAGTGCATGCGTGTCCACAAAGAGGGGTGCGCGTGCACACACACACAAACACACAGACACACAGAGCAGCCAGTCAAGGAGCATCCTGAGGGCATAGCCTACATCTCTCTATTGTCATAGGACCGAAAGTTGGATAGGATGTCGGAAAATATCTGAGGCCAGAGGGGAGACATGTCTGGCCGTCGTCACTGACCGCCATGTGGCGGAGCAGGACTGGAATGCAGTCCTTATTTCTTTAGATTCCCTCTCCTCATTTATCACATACTCAGCAAATATTTATGCTGACCACCCCCTTGGTGTCAAAGCCTGGCTGGGCCTAGGGCTATGGGAGTGAGGAAGATGATTCCTGCACACACGGAGCTTGCACCCACGCTCCCGACACCATTGTGCGTCTCCCTGGCTCTCTAGACTAAACTCCCATCCCGTGCAGCCTGGTAATCCCAGTGAACTCAATGCACAGGCTGCTTTAGCCCAGCCTCGGGTCTCAACCTCGTTTCCCTCCATGGTTAGTGGGCTCCCTGAGGGCAGACCCCTGGCTCCACTTGTTCTGGACAGGACACTCCCATGTTGCAGCCCAGACCACCCTGAGTCATGTTCTTCTGCACAGGAGTCTGTATTTCCCTATTAGACCCTGCAGGCAGAGGTCTCTTCTGAGCCATGGCAGTGCACAGCAGAGACCAGACTCAGTAAACGGTGGTTGGATGAATGATGAATGAGACAAGGTCAGTAATTCATTTGTTCATTTATTCATTCACCACACATGTACCCTGAATCTACTCTGTGCCAGGCTCTGGGATACAGAAATGAGGGAGACAGAGTCCCTGAACTCAAAGAGGCACAGTAAACAGATATGAACAATGGTAGATGTGTGCAGGGCCAGTGCGGCCCAGAGGAGGGTGGGGTCAGTTCTCCTGGCGGGTGAGGACAGGCAATAAACTGAGTGACCCCAGGCGAGGTCTGGATGGGCAAGCTCGCCAGGTAGACAAGCAAAGAGCAGGCTCTCTAGGCAGAGGGACCCACATGTGAAAAGGCCTGGAAGTGTGACGTACTTTAGGAAACCTCAGCATTAGCATTTTGCTTTGGTATATTATTAGCCTCACTTTTTTCTTTTAGTTCCTCTTCACTTCATGGGGTTGCAAAGAGTCGGACACGACTGAGCGACTGAACTGAACTGAACTGAACTGAGCCTCACTTTTCAGAAGAGAAAACCGAGGCACAGAGAAGGAAAGTAATTTGTCCCCAGGGTCTGAGAGCTATTTAGTAATCAACTTTATTGACAGAGAGAAGATAACTAACCAGGTCACAGGGATCAAGGCACTGAACCCCATCCTGAAGTCATGGGAGCCCCTGAAAGATTTTGAGCAGGGAATGTCCTGATCTGTTTTGGTGCTTTTGATAGTCTCTTCTGGGACAATGAGGAGAATGTACTCAAGGTAGATTCATGTCTTGCACGTAAACAAAGACAAATTAATAGAGGCACTTCACCATGGCAGAAACACAAATTCCTATCAGCAAGAGAGTGGGTAAGCAAACAATGCTATATACACACAGTGGAATATTATTCAGCAGTGCAAATGAATGACCTACAGATGCAGGCAATAATATGGCTGAGTCTTGACATATTAGTTGGTGGTTGCTGCGTTAACAAACCACAACAAACTTAGTGGCTTAAATACCTATTATTTATTTAATGCACAATTAAATAAATGGTAGGCATTTTAGGCTGGGCTCAGCTGGGGCAGAACTTCTGGTCTTAGCTGGGCTTCCTCATGAGTCCCTGCTCAGCAGAGAGTCAGCTAGGAGGTTTGGCTTTTGAGGGTTGATAAGCTCTCAGCTAGGGGGCTGGTGGTAAATGGGCCACATGTCTCTTAATGTCCAATAAGCTAGCTCAGACTTGCTCACGGGGCTACGGAAATTTCCATGAGAATGAAGGATAGCACAAATCCTCTTAATGCCTAAACTCAGACGTGGCATTATGCCACATTATATTAGCCAAAATAATATATAAGGCCCACCTAGACTTAAAAGGTGGGGCAATTTACTCCACCTCTTGATGCTTCCATTGCATCGAGTCACATTGCAGAGGGGATGTGGCAGCACAGAGAGGAGCAATCGCAGCCGCATTTGCAAACAGTGGACCCTGCTCGGCAGGATGACGCTGAGTGAAAAGAGTCATTCCCAGAGATTACATACAAAATGATATCCTTTTAATAGTATTTGAAATTAGGCTCTAGGAGCGCACATAGATGAAGAAATGTTGTATTAAAAAGGAAGTAATAAACCGACAGACATAGGATGCAGGATGATGGCCCCTTCAGAAGGCAGAAGGCAAGGAGGTGGGATAGAAAGAAAGAAAGGTGGTGCTAAGTCGCTTCTGACTCTTGCGTCCCATGAACCGTACAGCCTGTCAGGCTCCTCTACTCGTGGGATTCTCCAGGCGAGATACTGAAGTAGGTTGCCATTTCCTTCTCCAGGCGAACTTCCCGACCCGGGAATTGAACCCAAGTCTCTCGCCTTGCAGGCAGATGCTTTACCGACTGAGCTACATGGGAAGGGATAGAGGAATAATGCATTTGGCTTTTTGTCTTCGGCCAAGCTGTGTAGCATGCAGGATTTAGTTCCCCATCCAGGGATCAAACCCATGCCCCCCGCATTGGGAGCACAGAGTCTTAATCACTGGACGGCCAGGGAAGTCCTGGAATAATGCACTTGGAATGCACATTATTGTCAAGATTGTAGCCATTATTTTCATTATTAAAAATGACACTTTCGAAAAAGTGAGCCATATGAAAATCAGATTACGATCAGTCAAGTTGTGCATACTTGAGATCAAGAAAGAGAGGAAGTGAGGTGGAGAGAGGGGGCTGGGCCAGGACAGGCGGCTCAGAGGACCCCATGCCTGTGGGGAGTCTCTCAGACAAGGGTGAAGAGAAAGACAGAGGATCAAGAATTATTTCTGGAACCCTGGCCTGAGTGCCTCGGTGATGGGGCCATCTCTGAGGGCATAGAAGAGGACAGCTTGGAGAGAACCAAGAGTTGTGCTTAGGGAACGTCGAGTTCAAATGCATGAAGGTCCAGGAAGCCAGGTCCCCCAGGCTGCTGGTTTTCTGGAACTTGGGAGAACAGTCAGCAGCCTGCACACATCTAAGATGGAGACTGTCCGGAAAGCACTGGGTTACATCAGGGTGGAAGGCCTCCCTTCAGCTGAGAGCCACCCCCAGCTGCCTGGCCTTGGCGAAGCCCTCGCCTCACCCAGCCCTTCCTGACAGCTCCTCGGGGCACGTCCACAGCCAGGTTCCCTTCTCAGCAGTTAGGCCTCCACCCTGAAACCTCGGGCCAAGAGAGCAAGCTTGGGGTTGTGGCTGAGGGGGCCCCGGCAGCAGTCTACCCCGCCAACCCCGGCAAGGCCAATGGGACCCTAGAGGGGGCTGGATGTTTGTGCAGATGACATGTTTATGACCCAGCCTCTCCTTACTCATGCTTTTGGCTTCCCCTTGCTGATTTTGGTTGGGTGGATCCCAGTTCTGCTGCTGGATTTGGGAGCCTTGGGGCTGGGGCTGAACAGAGCTTCCTTTAACGATTCCAACCCAGGATGGTTCCAGCCCCTTCCCCCCCATCCCCCTAGACTTCATATTTTCCCACACCCAACTTTATTACAGAATGTTAGCATCTCAGAGCTTGAAAGGGCCTCGAGCATCATTGATACAGTGCCTCCTTTTCTGGATGGAGAAACTGAGGCCCAGAGGGAGGAAGGGACTTGCCCAAGGTCACCCAAGCAGGTAGGGACAGAAGATTCAGACGTCCAGCCATGTAGCTCATGGCTCTGAAACCACCCTCCAAACATCAGCTTCCTTGGTTGCTGTTTTGTTTGGGACAGGACCGTTCAGCTTTTTCGAGCTTGCCACAGTAACTTTCTCCTCTCCCAGGGAGGCAGCAGACAGTGACGGACTCTCTGCTTTTACAGTTTAATTCCATAGGAAATTGGAAATAGCCTGTCAGAGGTGTCCGGGTGGCCCGGCTGCCCCGCCCCACCTGGCCGCCAGAGTGCCCGCTTCTCCCTGCTCCCTGGCTTGGGGGCCGTTGTTGGAAGCTCTTCCGAGGGCTCCTGTGGGTTCTTTCCCTGCTTCTCCTCCCAGGGCACGATGCTAGCACAGAGCAGCCAGGTCTGGCTGGGGCTCTCCACTCTGACATTTATCTCCTGCAGTCTCTGATGCTGCGCTCCAGCCTGCTTCAGTGTCATCTCCTATCCTGAGGTCCCAGGGAAATTGGAGGAAGGGGCTCTCGGCCCTCCTTTGGGAAATCAGGGCCACCAGGATCCCTTGAGGGTTCCTGCATTATGCTCCCAGGACTCATCACTTTCCCTGGATTCCTGAGACTGCAGTGGGTGACACTTACATCCTCCCTTCTCTGGGTGTCCCCTGCACTTGCGACATTGTGCCAGCATCTCCATCCTCCTCAAGATCCAGCCCGGAAGCTTCAGGAGGTCAGTATCGCCGTCGCACAGTCACTAGAGAAGCAAGTCTCCGGCATCGCATACCTGGATTGAACCCCAGAACCACTGCTCTTGAACTCTGTGATTTTGGACAAATTGCTTCACTTTGCTATACCTTGGTTTTCTCATCTATAAAGTAAGGGTGATGATTACAGCACTAAATATATAGGGTTGTTGTGAGGATTACATGGCATAGCACATACAAAGCATTCAATAAACTTTCAAATGTTAATACTCTGTTTTAGCATCCTTCTCATCCAGCCCCTTGGGGCTATGAGAGACAATAAGTACTTGTGAACTGGCCCTTTAAACAAGTGGTGGAAAATATGAAAAACAGGCAGTCTGTAGCTTCCTGGGTGCTATTCCGTGAAGTGACTCTCCACTGAGGTTTGTCATGTACAGACACTGTGCTTGGGGCTGGCGACACAGTGGCAAGCAAGATGCACACAGTCCCCGTCCTCCTCGCGTTTGCATTCTGTGAGGAGGAGGTGAGTAACGGAGAGCCGCCAGTATGGTGAGCGGGGGCCGTGGCATAGGTGAGCTCAGGCCCAGGGGAGGCACGCCTCACCCAGATGCAGTGTCAGGGAGAGGAGAGGATTCCGCAGAGGGGACCTTACAGATGAGCAGGGATGAGTGTGTGTGTGTGCACATGCATTTCAGGGATGGGATGAAGTGTCCCAGAGGGAGCAAGACCCAGTGAAGGAACTGCAGAGTCCTTACTGGGGCTGGAGTGAGGAGCAGGAGGAGAAAGATGAAGCTGGAGGAGTGGGGGAAAGCCAGGTCGTGCAGGCATTCTAGATTTGTCCCAAAGGCACTGGGGAGCCTTTGAAGGGTATAGAGTAGGGGGGTGACAAAGGGAGATCTGCCTTTTAGGTTGCCTACACAGGGAGGTCGATGGACTGAAGGAGTCGGTCCCAAAGGCAGGGAGACATGCGCTGAGGCCACTGCAGTGACGAGGCGCTGGCAGACGTGAGATGCAGCTGTCTTTAGGATGACATTTTAAGGCCACTCCAAAACTGGCCCACTGCACATTGCCCATTGTCCCTCTTGCTAAAACTGAGAATCAAAGGAGAGCCGTGGGCCTGGACTTGTCAAGTATAAGGTACAGTGTGTGTGGGGGGGGAGTTGTTATGATAGGGATTGTTAGTGATTCATTTTCTGGACACACCACAGGAACTTGCTGGTGGACTCATGAGCAGCAGCTTCTCCTTGAGAGAGGCCCAGGGATTTGTTTCAGTTGCCATGAAAGGATCTTGACCCCTGCAGTGGGGGCACACAGATGAACCCCACGCCACACCTCCAGCCATACGTCTTCACTGCCTTGCCCCAAGCGGCTTCTGGTGGAAGCACACACCCACACCCATCTCAGCTTGTTTCTTTCTCATTGTATTCCAGACATTACATATAAAGAGCAGACTGCACTTCTCTTTGTTTATTTCAGAAGAAGTCAGTCTTCACTGCTTCTAATACACAATGTCTGGAATACAATAAGAAATACAACTAAAAAATTATAACACCTGAAACATATAATGTTGTATTAACCTCAATCAAAAAAATTATAACACATCTAAAAAAGCAGGGTGACTGAAAAACTATAACAAAGAGAAAACATAATCAATAGAAACAGACCCACAAAGGGTAGTTATTGAAAGTGCAGATAAAGACTTCAGAACAACTACTTCAAGTACATTTAAAATTTTAGAGGTAAAAAGGTGATGAGATTAGGATCTCTGCAGACAATTATAAACTCTCAAAAATAGCAAAGTGTAAATTCTGGAACTAAAATATGTGAAATTAAAAATAGATTAGATAAAATTAACAGCAGATTAGTCAGAACAAAAGACCACACAACTTGAATACAGGTAAATTGAAGTTGTTCAAAGTGAGGTACAAAGAGAAAAAGAATTGATAAAAATAAAACATCAGTAATAATGATGTTTAATAAAGTGAAATAGTATGAAGCAGTCTAAAATATGTATAATTCAAGTCCCAGAAGGAGAGGAAAGAGAAAATGTGGCCTAAGAAATATTTGAAGAATTAGTGGTCAAAATTTTTCAAATTTGATTTTTAAAGAAACCAACCTACAGACCCAAGAAGCCCAATAAGCATAAGAAAGATTTTTTAAATGTCATAGTAAAATTCCTGAAAAATGAAAGATAAAATCTTAGAAAGAGTTAGAGGAAGAGAAGTGTACAATAGCAATGAGGATAAGAATAATAACTGGTTTGCCACCAGAAATAATGTAAGTAACAAGCAATTTTTGAAACATTTTCAAAGTACTGAGGTGAGAAAAACCTATCAACCTATAATTCTATATCCAGAGAACATATCCTTCAAAACTAAAGGCAAAATAATAACATGTTCAGATAACAGAAAGTGAGAGAATGTGTAACTCACAGATAGAACTAAAAAAAATCATTGCTAAAGAAAGTCTCTGGGCTGAAGAGAAATGGTATTAGATTGAAAGTTGGATGGAAATGGAAATGTAGCAATGGAAAGTATCAGGAAAAATAAGTATATAAGTATAAAAGTTTATTTTTGGATTTACTTACAACTGACAGTGTATGTAAAATAATGCATGGTGGGGTGTCCAATATATAATAGAAATAAAATATATGAAAATAATAGTAAACAGGAGTAACAGAAGCCTATTTTTGTAAGGTTTTTTATTTTAAGCATAGAGTTTTATATTGTTAATTGAAGAATTGTGATGTACTAAAATTCACCTTTCACTCTCTAGAGCAAGCTAACAAAAAAGTAAAACTGCATAGATAAAAATCCAATAGAGGATATTCACAGGAATAATAAAAATTTCTTGATTAAAGTTTTAAAAGGCAGAAAAGGAAAACCAGAGGAACAAAAACCTGATGAGATAAATAGAAAACAAATAGCAGGATGTTGTTTAAGCCCAATTACACAATGGCCACATCAAATGTAAATGAGATAAGCACTCCCATTAAAAGACTGACTTTGATCGAGATAGAATGACAGGAACTGTCTTTACTTTCCCACGGAAATAAACAGCATATGAAAACTATTTTCAAAAAAAAGAAAACTATTTTCAAGACAGCCAACAGCATCAACAGAGAACAGCGATTCCTGAGAGTGGGAAAAATATACAAAATATGAATATACCAAATACAAATATACAAAATACAAATATACCAAATACAAATATACAAAATAATACAACTGCCCCGCTTGTGCACTGAGAGAGAGTTTCTAGACTGCAGTGGAGGAAGGAGGAGCCGGAAGATTCCCTGAGCTGGAGACACAGCTAAGAGCAAAGGTTCCTAGAATCTGATAAAACTAAGTATTAAGAGGTATTACACAGAAAGAGAATTCTGGAGACCCATAGAGGGGTCTCATGTCTTTAACAGAGAACTGATAAGCCTATGTGTATAAGGAAGCTACTTAAGGCCAGAGAAAGAACCTCTCAAAAGGATCAGAGGGAACAGTACCCAGAGCTCAAAAGAGCTACTAATAGTGACCATTTTCACCCGTTAGATTGAAAAACCTCATAGTTCAAGGTGTAGAATACTCTAAAGGTTATTACTTCTGTGGGAGGTAGGGGATAATTAGCCCTAAAAGAAATACTCCTGTCATCCCATCTAATAAATCATTAAAACAAGACCTAAAATTGTCAAACTGTTTCTAAGTAACTAAACTGTATCTCAGGAAACAAAAAAAAGGAATATTTACAGAAATATAAAAACATAAAACAATCAACAAGGTCAAATTCACAGTGTTTGGTATCCAATAAAAAAAAAAACCAGGCATTCAAAGAAGAAGAAATAGAATTTATAAAACATAATGAAGAAAAAAACTGGATCAAAACTGACCCTGAACTGACACAAATGTCAGAATAAGCAGTCAAGGACATTAAATTGGTTATTATAAATGTATTCCAAATACTCAAAATTTTACATAAATGCATTCAAGACATAAAAATCAATAAAAACTCACAGAGATAAAACCTGCAGTGTTTGAGATTAGAAAATACACTGAATGGGGTTAAAGATATATTAGATATTACAGAAGAAAATATCACTGTATTTGAAGACAGTGATAGAAACTATGCAAAATGAGACAAGGAGAAAAAAAATAAGTTAAAAGATTAAAGGAGCATCAGGGAGCTGTGAGACAGTTTCAAGTGGTATAATATCCACGTCATTGGAGTCCCTGAAGGAGGAACAGGGACAGAAAAAATATTTGAAGATGTAATGGCCTCAAACTTTCCAAATGTAATGAGAACAATAAAACTAAAGATTCAAGAAACACAACAAACCTCCAGTTCAATCACCAAGTCATATCAGAATCAAACTGCTCAAAACTGGAGTAAGGCGAATATCTTAAGTAACGCTGGCAGAGGGGTGGGGTGGGAAACAACCTACACACAGAGGCTCAAAGGTAAAAATGACAGATTTGTTTTTGAAAACAATACAAGCAAAAGACAATGGAGCAATATCTTAACATACCCAAAAGAAAAATACCTAGTAATCCAGTGCTCTTGTCTGGAGAGTCCCGTGGACAGAAGAGTCTGGTGGGCTGCTGTCCATGGAGTCGCATAGAGTCGGACACGACTGAAGCAACTTAGCATGCACGCATGCATTGGAGAAGGAAATGGCACCCCACTCCAGTGTTCTTGCCTGGAGAATCCCAGGGACGGAGGAGCCTGGTGCGCTGCCGTCTATGGGGTCGCACAGAGTTGGACACGACTGAAGCGACACAGCAGCAGCAGCAGCAATCTACAATCGTAAATCATACTCCCAGCACACATCTTCAAAAATAAAAGTAAAATAAAGACTTTCTCAGACATGCAAAAGCTGAAATAATTCATAACCAGTAAACTACAGAGCAAGAAGAATTACTCCTTCAAGCAGAAAGGAAATGATACTAATTGCAATCTGGATCTACACAAAGGAATGAGAAGCGTTATAGAATTATAAAAGATTTATTTATGTGATAATTTAGTCTTTAAACAAGCATAATGACATTCAGTGTGATTTATAACTTAGGTAAAACCTGCAACAATAGCATAAAGATTGTAAAGGAATAAATGAAAGTATTCCTTTTTAAGTTTCTCATACTCTGTAATGTGATGAGATATCACTTAAGGGTAGATTGTGACAAGTTAAAGATGCATCCTATAAACTCTAAAACAACCACTAAAATTACAAAAGAGCATAGCTAATAATATAATAAAAAGATTAAATAGAATCATAAAAATAATCTACAAGAAGGCAGAAAAATCAGGGGGAAAAAGAAGAGATGAAGAAAAGATGAATAAATATCAAGATGATAGATTTAAACCTAATCATATAATTACATTAAATGTAAATGTTCTAAACACTCCTGACTAATGGGCAGAGATTTTCAGATTGGATTAAAAAAGAAAAAGAAAGAAACAAGACTCAACTCTGTCTTGCCTACTCTGTTGTGCTGTGCTTAATCAGTCAGTCATGTCTGACTCTTTTCAACCCCATGGACTGTAGCCCACCAGACTCCTCTGTCCATAGGGATTCTCCAGGCAAGAATATTGGAGTGGGTTGCCATGCCCTCCTCCAGGGGATCTTCCCAATCCAGGGATCTAACCCAGGTCTCCTGCATTGCATGAAGATTCTTTACCATCTGAGCCACCAGGGAAGTCCAGCTTGCCTACAGGAAATGCATTTTATCTATAAAGATAAAAATAAATTGAAAGTAAAATGATGAAGAAAGAGATACCATGAAAAAAGAGATGACAAAAGAGTTATGTCTAAACAAATAAAAAAAAAGGTTGGAATGGCTATATAAATATCAGACAAAGATTTCAGAGCAAAGAATATTACAAGGGAGAAAGAAACACATTTTATCATGATAAAGAAGTCCTTTCATCAAGACATAACTCTAAATGTTTATGTAACTAACAACAGAGGTCCAATACACATGAAGCAAAACGGATAGAATTGAACTACAAGGAGAAACAGACAAATCCATCACTAAATAAAATATTTCAATATCCTTCTCTCAAGTATTGATAGAATCAGTAGACAGAAAATCAGTAAAAATACAGAAAATTTGAATAACAGTATTAACCAACTCGACCTAATTGGCATTTATACAGCACTCCACCCAACAATGCAGAATACACATTCTTTTCAAGTGCACAAGGAA
The DNA here is from genome assembly GCF_014754425.2 of Oryx dammah. Taxonomy (NCBI): domain Eukaryota; kingdom Metazoa; phylum Chordata; class Mammalia; order Artiodactyla; family Bovidae; genus Oryx; species Oryx dammah. The sequence goes on from NW_024070204.1 coordinate 67,802,672, forward strand.
CATTTACCAAGAAAGACCATACTTTGGGCCATGAAACAAGTCTAAATAAACTTTAAAGGATTCTAGTTATACAAAGTATGTTCTTCAACCACAATGAAATCAAATTATAAATTAATAACAGAAAGATCTCTGGAAAATCCACAAATATTTAAAACTAAATAACACACTTCTAAATAACTGAGGGGTCAAAGAAAAAATCAAAAGGGGAACTGAAAGGTATTTCATACTGTATAAAACTGAAAAGACAGCATATCAAAATTTGTGAGCTGCTACTTTGGTCACCTGATTTGAAGAACTGACTCACTGGAAAAAACTCTGATGCTGGGAAAGATTGACGGGGATGACAGAGGATGAGATGGTTGAGTGGCATCACCAACTCAATGGACATGAGTTTGAGCAAGCTCTGGGAGTTGGTGATGGACAAGGAAGCCTGGTGTGCTGCAGTCCATGGGGTTGCAAAGAGTCAGACATGACTGAGCAACTGAACTGAACTAAGTCAGTACTTACAAGGAAATTTATATCACTAATTGCCTCTATTGGAAAAGAGAGAAATTTTCAAATTAATGATGTCAGCTTCTACCTTAATAAACTAGAGAAAAGGCAAATTAAGCCCAAATAAAGCAAAGTAAAGGAAATAATAAAAATTAATATAGAAGTTAATGAAATAAAAACAAAAACAATAGAAAAATCAATGAGTCAAAAACCTGGCTCCTTGAAAATATCAATAAAAATTTTAAATTTCTAGATAAACTGATCAGAAGAAAGGAAAAAATCACATAATTACCAATATCAGAAAAAAGAGAAATGACATCACTACAGATATTTCTAAAACAATTAAAGAAAATGAATTTCAGTTAAAGATCATCCCAAAAGCAAAACTACAGGCTTCACATGGCTTCATTGGTAAGTATTACCAAACATTTAAGGAAAAAATGTTAGTTCTACAGAAACACTTCCACATGATCGAAGAGAATACTTTCCAATTTACTCTACGAGGCCAACAGCACCCCTAATACCCCTAATACTAAAATCAGACTAAGAAAAAACAATATGAAAAAAACTAGCCCAATGTCTGTCATGAACATAAATGCAAAAATTCTAAATAAAATTTTAGCATATCAAATCCAACCATATATAGAAATGATAATACATCATGATGAAATGGGGTTAAAAAAATCAATCAATGTCACTTGCCATAATACAAACCAAAAAGAAAAACCATATGATCCTCTCAGTAGATGCAGAAAAAATATTTGACAAAAATCCAATATTTACTTCCTGATTTAGCAAAATTATTCTCAGCAAACTAGAACTAAAAGGGAATTCTTCAATCCTGTGAAAAATGTTTACCTTCAAAACCTTCAGCTAACTCTATACTTAATTGGAAAGAACTGAATGTTCTCTCTCTAAGATCAGGAACACAAGTGAAAGGGAATGTTTCTCAGTCGTGTCCAACTCTTTGTGACCCCATGGAATTCTCCAGGCCAGAACACTGGAGTGGGTAGCCTTTCCCTTCTCCAGGGGATCTTCCCAACCAGGGATTGAACCCAGGCCCCCCACATTGCAGGCAGATTCTTTAGCAGCTGAGCCACCAGGGAAGCTCCAGGAACACAACGTGCTGCTTTTCCCACCTCTACTTAGCACTGTACGTGATTAAATTTGTGTACTTTGTTAAATGTTAATTATGCCTCAATAAGATCATCTTCAAAGGCAGAGATTATTGATTAGATGTTTAAGTGATATTAAGCTATGCATATTAATCATGCTCCTCTTTCTCAATATGAACACACAGAACAAAATAAATATATTTCAGACGTAGGAACTGGGAGAGGTTACCATCCAGAGAGTTCCAAAGGATGAGTTTCTGAAAAAATTATACTTTATCTCAGAAGAAAAATTTTAAATGTGAGCAAGTGTGGAAAACAATGGTAAAGTAAATGTAGGCTAAATCTAAACATAGATGTTTGTGAAACAGGTGTGTGTGTGTGTGTGTGTGTGTGTGTGTGCAAGCACAGTCATGTCTGGCTCTTTGCAGCCCCATGGTGGGCCATTAGGCTCCTCTGTCCATAGCATTTTTCAGGCAAGAACACTGGAGTGGTTGCCACTTCATACTCCAGGGGATCTTCCAGACTCAGGGATCGAACTCACATCTCGTGGGTGTCCTGCACTGGTAGGTGGATCCTCACCACTAGAGCCACCTGGGAAACCCCTGGATCTAGCTTCATTGTTCAGTTATTCAGTCTTGTAAGACTCTTTGTGACCCCATGGACTGAAGCACACCAGTCTTCCCTGTCCACTGTCTCCCAGAGTTTGCTCATGGGGATAAAATAGAACAAAGAGAATGATTTTAGGAGATGATTGGAATCACAGCATTTGAAGATTATTTTATTGTTCAGAAGATAATTTTATTGTTTAGTAGGAAAGCAAAGCTATTAACTTTGCTAATACTTCTGGAGCAACGTGTTTAGCACAGGTTCCATATAATGGTTCAATATAATGTGCTAAAACTTCTAGAGCAACCAATAGGAAAATTAAAAACAAATTTCTAACAAGTAGTGGTACATTAAAACATTTAAATTGAACAATACAGCTACCACTGAGTTTTTCAAGAAATATATAGCATCAAGTGTTTACATTTTAAAAAGAATAGCAGCTCAACATTAGTAATGTAAGTATTCAATGATACAATCCCCCACACACAAAATAAGAGAAGGGATAGAATAATAAGTAAAGAAATTATTTAAAAACAAAAGATCAGCAAGGTCAAAAGTTTTCTTTTTGAAAAAATAATAATATAGGCAAATTTCTAGTTACATTATCAATAAAAAAGAAAGAAAAGAATGGTTGATATTAAATAGATAAGCTGTGAGAATCTTTGCCAATTTATCTGAAAACTTAGATTAAGGGGCAAATTCCTCAGATACATAAATCATTAAAAGTGACTCAAGAAAAAATAGAAAATTTAAGTAATCTAATGATCATACAAGAAATTAAATCAGTAGTTTAAAATCTTCCTACAATGAAATCGCAGGGCCAAAATCCTTTACCTCTTCATAAGTATGCTATCATCAGATAATTCAATCTTAAACTTTTTTCATAGACTTTTTTATGAGCTTAACCTTTTCTTGATTAGAAAGTCAGGAAATGATGCCACAATGAAGAAACTCATCTCATTCTTGGAGATAAACGCAAAATCCTAAACAAAATTTTATCAAACAGATGCCCACAAGATGCAATAAATAAAAAAATTCAACTTCACCAGATTGGTTCTGTGCTAAACACGTAAGTGTAGCTCAATATTAGCATGCTGTCAATATATAAACATAATTTTAAAAGAAAAACCATATGATCAATTCAAAATTTATTCATAATAAAAACTCTTGGCAGACTAGGACTAGATAGAGCTTTTCTTAACCTGATAAGGAATACCTTAAAAAAATGTCACAGCAAGTCATATTCAATGCTGAAAACATGCCGTTTATCTGAATAAGGCCAGGAGGGAATTGCCTGGTACTCCAGTGGTTAGGATTCTGTGCATCCACTCCAAGGGGCATGGATTCAATCCCTGGTTGGAGAACTAAGATCTCGCATGGTGTGGCAAAAAAAAAAAAAAAAGTTGGGGGCTTCCCTGGTGGCTCATTGGTAAAGAATCTGCTTGCCAATGCAGGAGACATGGGTTCAATTCTTGGTCTGGGAAGATCCCACATGCCTCAGAGCAACTAAACCCAGGCACAGCTATTGAGCCCGTGCCCTAGAGTCCAGGAACCACAGCTACTGAAACTCGCACACCATACAGCCTCTGCTCTGCAACAAGAGAAGCCACTGCAATAAGAAGCCTGCCCACTGCAGCTAGAGAGTGGCCCCCGCCCACTGCAGCTAGAGAGTGGCCCCTGCCCACGGCAACCAGAGAAAGCCCATGTATCAGCAAAGAACGAGCACAGCCAAAACTAAGTAAATAAATAAAATTATTCTTTAAAAATGGCAAGGATGCTATGATCACTACTAATCAACATTATACTGGATGTTCCAACCAGTGAGTTAAGACAAAAATAAAGAAAAATTAAAGGTTTTGAAAGAAATAAAGTACCATTGTTCACAGGTGCTAGGATTATCTACCCAAATAATATATAGATAAATTATAAAACAATATAAGAGTTTAGAAAGACTGCTGGACACAAAGTCAGTATTCAGTTAATAACTGCATTTTGCAAAATGTTATTCTTTAAAAAGCCAACTGCAATAATCCCCAAAGAGAAAAATTTTTAAGGAACTTTAACAAGATGTGCAATCCTTTAAGAAAAAATATAAATCCATACTGAAAGACATTTTAAAAGACCCAAGTAAATGTAGGGACATGCCATTTTCTGGGAGAGGAAGTTTCAATATCATAAATACATCATTTCTCTTAACACTGATCTTCAGACTCAATGCAGTTCCAAACAAGATCTCAACAGAGCATTTCTTGGAGCTTGAAGGCAGATTCTAATATTTATATGAAAGAGTAAAGGTCCATGGATGGTCAAAAGACCCCTGAAGAAGGAGGAGAAGCTGGGGGGAAGCTGCCTTAACAGATATCAAGATTTATTATAAAACTATGACAAGGAAGAAAGTGCGATGAGTGCAGGAATAGACCAAAAATAAAGATAAAAGAACAGAGCCCAGGAACAGACCCATGCAAATAAACAGACTGGGTTTACACCGGAGTGGAATTGAAGATAAATGATGAAAGATGGACATTAATCCTGGGACTGTCTTTCTATACGGCAAAAGAATGAAACTGGATTCCTGTGTCAGCATAACAAAAATCCATTTCCAATGGATTAAATTCGTAAGTGCTAAAGCCAATGGAGGTGAATACTATTGTGACTTCAGATAAAGCAAAGATTCCTCAAACAAGATGCAAAAAGCAAAAATATAAAGATTAGCATATTTGACTATGTTAAAATTAAGAACGTCTTTTCACAAAATGATATCATAAAGTGAAAACACAAACCACAAATTGAATATATTTGCAACACATCAACTCACAAAGGATTAATATACAGAATATATAAAGAACACCACAGAATCAATAAGAAGATAAGCTATACAATAGGAAATGGATAAAAGTCATAATCTCTTCAGAGAAGAGGAAATATCAGTGGCTTATAAAACACAAAAATATGCCCAACCTCACTAATCATGGAAATGTCAAATACAGTCACAACGAGATAACATTATACACCCATCACAGCCTAAGAAAAGCAAGTATTAGAGAGAATTTAGAGTCATGAAAATTCCCATAAACTGCGGTGGATTGTATTTTTCACGTATAAATGGCATAATCATAAAACACGCAATAGCATTAATAATTAATGAGCCACAGCTTCTACACATGAACATGGACATCTCTCAAAACAATAAGAAGGAAAGAAGGAAGTCACAGGAAAATACACACAGTTTATGTGAAATTTAAAAATCAGACAAAACTAACAATATATTGTTTAGGAATATATGCATAGTGGTAAAGCAACAAAAAAAGGAATGATTAGCACAAAATTTAGGGTAACAGTTTCCTGGAGGGTAGGACGTGAGGGTCAGTGGGTGAATACAGTGAGAGACGAAACCACAAGGAGCTTTGGAGCTACTGGAAATGTTCCATTTTTATGCTGTTATTACTCTTTGCATTTGGGGTGTGTGTGTGTGTGTGTGTGTGTGTGTGTGTGCGCGTGCGTGTGCTAAGTTGCTTCAGTCGTGTCCAATTCTTTTGCGACCCCGTGGACTGTAGCCCACCAGGCTCCTCTTTCCATGGGATTCTCCAGTCAAGAACACTGGAGTGGGTTGCCATTTCCTTCTCCATTTGGATGTATATATCATCCTTAATCATCTCTGTGTGTATTTTACAATACATTTTTAAATAAAATAGTTTTCCAAAAAGAATGTAGATTATTATTAATATACAGAGTTCTTATAAAGTAATTCAAAAAAGATCAACAGCAAAGGATTCATGAAAAAAATAAATAGAACGACTTTAAACATATAAAAAAGTGTGCAATTTTACTCATAATAATAGGAATGCAAATTAAGTCACAACAAGATACAAGTTTTTTCCTATTCTTTTTGCTCTCTATTTCCCTATATAAACATAGATATGAAATATATGAAGGAAATAGGAACTTTTATACAAGGTCAATGAGAATATAAACTGGATTAATGTCTTAGAAGGACAACTTGGTAAAATACATAAAAATTTACAGATATAATCATTCATGTGTGCAAAGAAGCAGGCAAGGTATTTAATCTCTCTGTGCTTTGATTTCCTCATCCATAAAATGATAATAATAACACCTGCCATTTAGATTTATTTTGAAGACTGAATGACTTAATGGAGGAAAATGCATTATATAAAAGTGTCCAGCACTTGTTAAGAGCCCAACAAATGTCAACTACTTTCATTATTGTTGTTGTCATGATAGCTGTTGGTAGATATCAAGAGTAGAAACATCCTAAGTTCATCAGCTGTGGACTGATTAGGTAAATCATAGTGTGTCCATACAATGGAACATTATGCATCTATTAAAATGAACGAGGTACCTAAAACCAGCTTAAAGATATAGAGTTAGGTGAAAAAGGCATAGTACCAAAACATCTATATGGCATGCTCATATTTGTGTAAAATACATAGCCACCAACTTACACATTTACATGCATATGCTTAAGCAGTGGCTTCTAGGCAGGTAAACTGAGGACTGGGGATCAGAGATGAGAGTGAGATTCCTTTGAAGAGTATGCCTTTTTGTGCTGTCTGAACTTGTCACCATATGTATTGGATGTGTATGTAACAGAGAAGGGGCTTCCCAGATAACTCAGTGGTAAAGAATCCACCTGCCAATGCTGGAGACGTGGGTTCCATCCCTGGGTCAGGGTGATCCCCTGGAGGAAGAAATGACAAACCCACTCCAGTATTTTTGCCTGGAGAATTCGATGGACAGAGAAATCTGGCAGACTTCAGTCCCTGGAGTCACAAAAAGTCAGACACAAGTGAGCGACTCAGCACACACACACATAATGGAAAAGAGGGAAAGAAGAGGGGTGCTAAGGGCAAATTTGGCCTTGGAATACGGAATGAAGCAGGGCAAAGGCTAATAGAGTTTTGCAAAGAGAATGCACTGGTCATAGGAAACACCCTCTTCCAACAACTCAAGAGAAGACTCTGCACATGGACATCACCAGATGGTCAACAGTGAAATCAGACTGATTATATTCTTCGCAGCCAAAGATGGAGAAGCTCTATACAGTCAACAAAAACAAGACCAGGAGCTGACTGTGGCTCAGATCATGAACTCATTATTGCCAAATTCAGACTTAAATTGAAGAAAGTAAGGAAAACCACTAGACCATTCAGGTATGACCTAAATCAAATCCCTTATGATTATACAGTGGAAGTGAGAAATAGATTTAAGGGACTAGATCTGATAGATAGAGTGCCTGATGAACTATGGATGGAGGTTCGTGACATTGTACAGAAGACAGGGATCAAGACCATCCCCATGGAAAAGAAATGCAAAAAAGCAAAATGGCTGTCTGAGGAGGCCTTACAAATAGCTGTGAAAAGAAGAGAAGTGAAAAGCAAAGGAGAAAAGGAAAGATATAAGCATCTGAATGGAGAGTTCCAAAGAATAGCAAGAAGAGATAAGAAAGCCTTCCTCAGTGATCAATGCAAAGAAATAGAGGAAAACAACAGAATGGGAAAGACTAGAAATCTCTTCAAGAAAATTAGAGATACCAAGGGAACATTTCATGCAAAGATGGGCTCGATAAAGGACAGAAATGGTATGGCCCTAACAGAAGCAGAAGATATTAAGAAGAGGTGGCAAGAATACACAGAAGAACTGTACAAAAAAGATCTTCACAACCAAGATAATCACGATGGTGTGATCACTCACCTAGAGCCAGACATCTGGAATGTGAAGTCAAGTGGGCCTTAGACAGCATCACTACGAACAAAGCTAGTGGAGGTGACGGCATTCCAGTGGAGTTATTTCAAATCCTGAAAGATGATGCTGTGAAAGTGCTGCACTCAATATGCCAGCACATTTGGAAAACTCAGCAGTGGCCACAGGACTGGAAAAGGTCAGTTTTCATTCCAATCCCAAAGAAAGGCAATGCCAAAGAATGCTCAAACTACCACACAATTGCACTCATCTCACATGCTAGTAAAGTAATGCTGAAAATTCTCCAAGCCAGGCTTCAGCAATACATGAACCGTGAACTTCCTGATGTTCAAGCTGGTTTTAGAAAAGGCAGAGGAACCAGAGATCAAATTGCCAACATCCACTGGATCATGGAAGAAGCAAGAGAGTTCCAGAAAAACATCTATTTCTGCTTTATTGACTATGCCAAAGCCTTTGACTGTGTGGATCACAATAAACTGTGGAAAATTCTGAAAGAGATGGGAATATCTGACCACCTGACCTCTCTCTTGAGAAACCTATATGCAGGTCAGGAAGCAACAGTTAGAACTGGACATGGAACAATAGACTGGTTCCAAATAGGAAAAGGAGTACGTCAAGGCTGTGTATTTTCACCTTGCTTATTTAACTTATATGCAGAGTACATCATGAGAAATGCTGGGCTGGAAGAAACACAAGCTGGAATCAAGATTGCCGGGAGAAATAACAAGAACCTCAGATATGCAGATGACACCACCCTTATGGCAGAAAGTGAAGAGGAACTAAAGAGCCTCTTGATGAGAGTGAAAGAGGAAAGTGAAAAAGTTGGCTTAAAGCTCAACATTCAGAAAACGAAGATCATGGCATCTGGTCCCAGCACTTTGTGGCAAATAGACGGGGAAACAGTGGAAACAATGTCAGACTTTATTTTTCTGGGCTCCAAAATCACTGCAGATGGTGATTGCAGCCATGAAATTAAAAGATGCTTACTCCTTGGAAGGAAAGTTATGACCAACCTAGACAATATATTGAAAAGCAGAGACATTACTTTGCCAACAAAGGTCCATCTAGTCAAGGCTACGGTTTTTCCAGTGGTCATGTATGGATGTGAGAGTTGGACTGTGAAGAAAGCTGAGTGCCAAAGAACTGATGCTTTTGAACTGTGGTGTTGGAGAAGACTCTTGAGAGTCCCTTGGACTGCAAGGAGATCCAACCAGTCCATTCTAAAGGAGATCAGTCCTGGGTGTTCTTTGGAAGGAATGTTGCTAAAGCTGAAACTCCAGTACTTTGGCCACCTCATGCGAAGAGTTGACTCATTGGAAAAGACTCTGATGCTGGGAAGGATTGGGGGCAGGAGGAGAAGGGGATGACAGAGAATGAGATGGCTGGATGGCATCACCAACTCAATGGACGTGAGTTTGAGTGAACTCCAGGAATTGGTGATGGACAGGGGGGCCTGGCGTGCTACAGTTTGTGGGGTCGCAAAGAGTCAGACATGACTGAGCGACTGAGATGAACTGAACTGAACTGAAGGGCAATCAGGGTAAGTGGGAGGGTGGAAGCAGGAGGAGGGAGAGAAGGGGGAGAAAGAGGGGCTGCAGGCAATGAGAAGCTCCTCTGACCCGAGTTTCTGAGTCCATGTTGTAGTTTAGGCCACCTTCTGGTCATGATGTGACCTCCTAACCTTCTACCTGCCCTGGGGGTGGGGGTGGCATTCTTGCCAGGCCACCAGGACCATCCTACCTGAGCGACAGTGATGGTTCTCACCTTCCCTTTCACCTCAGCTTCGGGGGCTCTGCCAATGTGTGTCCATCCTGCGGCACAGAGCTGTCCTCAGTGTAGAGGCAAAATCAGGATTCTGCAAAGCTGCCCAACACTCCCCAGGCAGGGAGATGACCCTGGGCGGTGGCAGTGAAACGAGTATTCCACAGTGGGGGTGGGGGGTGGGGGGTGGGGGGGCGAGTGGTCACTTGGGAACCCTGTTTCTACCCGCAGAGCCTGGGACACTCCTCACACCTTGCACAAACTAACACATCTTCACTGAGCTCCTGCTGGGTTCCCTGCCAACAGGGCCCTGGAGGTGTCACCTGTCCCTGCTTCCTTCTCTCCAGCCTTTGTCATCTCCATGATTCCCCCAGCTCTCAGTCTCTCATCCCACAGCCCTGCAGACTCTTTTTCTAGAACAGTTACAAAGACCAATCTTCTTTATACAGAGCAGCAAAATGATGATGATATTCAAGACTTATGAAGTGCTTCCTAAGTGTCAAACCCTGGCCTAGGCCATCTCCATATGGTTCATCTTCACAGCAACCTCAAGGGACATCTGAGACCCAGCAGGGTCAAATGACAAGCCTGAGGTCACAGCTAGGAAGCAGTGGATTCCAGATTTAAATGCAGATCTGAGCATTTCCAGAGTTCATGCTCTTAAATCCTGGGGCGGAGTGCTTCCCAGGGGCTCCTGCCAAGGGGCTGGTGGTGGGAAATTCCAAGACCATCACCATTTGTGATGAGAGAGGATGGGAGACAGTGGCCTTTTAGTGCTGGCTTCTCTTGTCAGAAATATATTTCCTGGAGAGAAAAAAAAATAAAAGGCTCAGTCCAGTGATGTGCCTTTGGCTTTCTTCTCTCACCAGGGCTAAAGTACAGCATATTCTTCCCCGGGTGGCCTGGGATGGGTGGGACTTGGATGGAAGCAACATCCTGTCATTGTGAAGCCAAGCCTCATCACTGATGCCTCCCCTCCCACTCCTGCAGCACCCTTCAGAGCAGAGTCTGGAACTAGAATTCACCAGCCCTGTGTGATTTCTCCTGGGCGAGTGCACTGGGCCACGTTAGAAGTACACACGTTCCTCAGTATACAGAACTTGCCCACTTCCTCCCTGTGGGCAGTGTGGTCAAGGGCAAGTGTGTCTCTGCAAGCAAGGATGGTTCTGAATGCCTCCTCTGTTGTCTGCGTCCCCTTCTCCTGGGCCCTGGAGTGTGGAAAGTTCCCTTGGAAGCACCTGGTTTGCTTAAAAACCATAGGTGGTTTTTAAGTTCTGGGTCCTCTTCTTTGGGAGGTGGGATTAGCAGGTGGGAGTGGTGGTTAACCACAGTTCCTAAATTTTTTTTTCAGCAAAAATGATCAAGAAGGTAGTAAAGCACTCGATCTGTGAGCTGAGGCGGACAGGAACTGCCTGGGTGAAGGTGACAAGGAAGGAAATATGAGAATCATCCAGAGACTGAGCTAAAAGAATGAGAAGTAAAAAGATTTGGGTAGGGGAATGAGTTCAACATGCCCTGGAAGGAGCCCTCCTGGGGTTGAGCTCCTTCCTTGTTGGGAAGAGAGGCAGTTGAGAGAGGGCCTGGGGGTGACCACACCTGCCACTGCTGCCCACTGCCACTCCTGCTTCTGGGCAGACGTCTCAGGTCAACAGATGCCGCCTTTGAACTGAGTCCCCTTACTTATCAGCCTGGCAGAGAGGTAAGGGGCACCGTCTCGGGCGAAGATACTTCCCAGAGACCTGTGGCTAGGGGCTGAGCAGGGTTGGGCCTGGCTGCAGCAAACACCCACCCAATAAACAGCTCTTGCTATTGCTTATTATTACTATTCTTTTTCCTATCCTTTCCGCCTCACACTTTCTGGAGAAGTAGTTCCTAGAAAGGAAATTTCAGTTTCTACCCACATGACAGAGTCTTCAAAAAGATCAGAAAAAATGTAGATAGGAAAGTGTCCCCTAGCTTCTACCCTTGAAGCTGTACCCACTCCAGAAAAAAGAATTGGAAATGCTTTGAATCTGAGAGGTCGTTTCTCCTGCTTTCCTGTTATTCCCATGATCTTCATCTTGCCTTCGTTTTCCTTTATTCTTTACATTTTTTATTGCCGGCTCTATCATACTGAAAAGCATAGAAAACATTACGTACCCTATGAATCAAGGTTGGCAAACATTGCCATTTGCCAAAGGCCCTAACATTTCGATGACTCCACTCAAAAGAACTTTGTTTTGTTGTTGTTGTTTAGTCACTAAGTTGTGTCCGATGCTTTTTGTGACCCTATGGAACTGTGGCCCAGGCTCCTTTGTCCATGGAGTTTTCTAGGCAAGATTACTGGGGCGGGTTGCCATTTCCTTCTCTGGGGGGTCTTCTCATCCCCTGGATCAAACCCGTGTCTCTTGCAGTGGCAGGAGGATTCTTTACCACTGAGACACAAGGGAAGCCCTAAAAGAACTTACCTTCAAACTGGTAATCCTGTCCACATCAGTATATTTAAAACAGCACAGGGAACCCCGCTCAATGCTACGTGGCAGCCTGGATGGGAGGGGAGTTGGGGGAGAATGGATGCGTGTACGTGTATGGCTGAGTCCCTGTGCTGGGCACCCAAAGCTGTCACAACACTGCTAATCAGCTATACTCAAATATAAAGCTTAAAAGTTTTAAAAAAATTTATAAAAGGTAATCCTGAACAGCAGTGGAGTGTGGGGAGGTGAGCCCTCTGCTCCAGCATGTATCAGGGATTCGGAATGACGGCCTCTCCACCGTCTTCATCACCAGGCTTCCACGGTTACCTTGGAGATCGACATCCAGGCAGCAGATATAAGAAGGCAGAGTTGTTTGACGGGTCAGGGCTGGAAGTGGTACACACCACTTCGGCACATGTTTCATGGGCCAGAACTCAGTTTCATGGCCCAGTTCACTGCAACAGAGGCTGAGAAATGCGGACGTCTATGTGCTCTCCAGAGGAAGAGGAAAAAGCTAGACAACCTCAGCACATTTATGTTTTAAAGTATGCATCCATGGAGTCACCTGCCAGAGAAAGCATCAAGAAAACTTGTCTTCCTTCCCTATCACATGACCTCCCTCTCCCTCCAATGTAACCAGTCTTCTGATTCTCCAGATAATCCTGTTTTTCCTTTGCAGTTTTCTACCAATTTACTCATTCCTGGGTCTTTCATTTGGAAAAGAAAAAAATCAAACTACTTTGATATTTTCAGTTTCTCATTAAAACACAAACAAAACTTTCCACTGATGACAAGATTCTACCTAGATGCAAACTAATGTATAATAGCTATAGTTGTTACTAATATCACTTAAAGGGCACTATGCTAAATATTCTTGGAGAAGGCAATGGCGCCCCACTCCAGTACTCTTGCCTAGAAAATCCCATGGACAGAGGATCCTGGTAGGCTGCAGTCCATGGGGTCACTAAGAGTCGGGCACAACTGAGCGACTTTACTTTCGCTTTTCACTTTTTCATGCATTGGAGAAGGAAATGGCAACCCACTCCAGTATTCTTGCCTGGAGAAACTCAGAGACAGAGGAGCCTAGTGGGCTGCCGTCTATGGGGTCGACACGACTGAAGCGACTTAGCAGCAGCATGCTAAATATTCTACCTGGATTCTCAATTAATCCTCACCACCCTAGGACAGAGGTAGTACTCTTATCTTTGGTTTCCAAATGAAACTCCCAAGCTCGGAAAAGTCACATAGCTAACAATGTCAGGGTATGGATTTTATCCCAGACAGCAATCCAAACTTTCAATCTACATCTTGTTTTTCTTGTCACCCAACACCTGTTCTCCCCTCTCCCAGTAAATATACAACAATTTTTCTCTAAAGAATTACTCCATTGCCCTTGCACATCCACATGGTTAACATGGGGTATCACTCCTACTCCAAAAATGGACACATAATGCAGGCCTCGCCAACTTTAACATTGCATTTGCCTGGACGTGGTAATTGATTCAGGAGTGAGCATATGATCCAGCCAGGATCAATGAGTTGCAACAAGACTCTTTGCAGAACCAAGAAATGGAGAAAAAAATAAACTGGAGCCTGGTGATCTTTCTTGATCCTCTGGCTTGAGCCATGCCTGAAGTCTGAACTGCTTCAGTTTACATGAACCAGTAAACTCCTTATAAGTGCATTTGAGTTGGGCTTCAGACATTTAACTAGAGATAGCCCAAACACAGGAGAAGGCGATGGCACCCCACTCCAGTACTCTTGGCTAGAAAATCCCATGGATGGAGGAGCCTGGTAGGCTACAGTCCATGGGGTCACTAGAGTCAGACACGACTGAGCGACTTCACTTTCACTTTTCACTTTCATGCATTGGAGAAGGAAATGGCAACCCACTCCAGTGTTCTTGCCTGGAGAATCCCAGGGACGGGGGGAGCCTGGTGGGCTGCCATCTATGGGGTCGCACAGAGTCGGACACGACTGAAGTGACTTAGCAGCAGCAGCAGCAGCCCAAACATATACACGGATGCCTTTTCAGAATGTTTCAGGAAATATTATTGAGGAGAAAGCATTCTCAAAATGCCTTAATAGTTTATCGTGCTTATAATTTGAAGACTTAGATAATTCCTCCATGATGAATCTTTCCATATTCTTCTCTCCAAATGAGAAAACACAAGAAAGAACCCTGTCCAGCAGTAAAATAAGACTTTTCATTGTTCTACTCTCTAAAGAAGGGGTAAGGGAGAAGAGCTTCCCTGGGCGAGAGTGGGCCAGTGTGGATCCAGGAGATTCAAGGCTTTCAGTTTAAAGCGAAAATTATTCTGAACTAATATATTTCTTAAGATCAAATATAGATCAAGAGTAGCTTCCATTCTGTCACTTCAAATCATTTCGATGATCTTTCCCAGCTGCTAAATTCAGAATACGGGAATTGTTTCCTTCTTCGGTTGAGGCCACACCACCCCTTGTCTCTCCTGGAGTTAAGAAAGAAAACATTTGCACTTCCAGTCCCTGGGTACCCACGCGGGTGTCTCTGCCTATTGGCCCCACCCCACACTGACTGTTGCCCTGGGAGCCTCCAGGCCATAACTCTGCCCTTCAGCATGAGTGGCCTCGGGCTTAGAGGGCCTCCCTATGCTCCCTGAGCCAGCCCTGGCCACCTCCTCTGTGCAGTGAGCCTCTGGCCCAGGGTCCAGATGCAGGGAGGAACAGCTTAGCAGCTAGAGATTCCACGTCCCTGGGCTAGCAGAGCCCAGCTGGCAGAAGGCAGAGGCAAATAATTTAACTCAGTTTTTAAAAAAAATTTTTTTAATCGAAATGTACTCCCCATATCATAAAATGCACCCGGTTAGAAGCATGCAGTGGTTTTGAGTATATCCACAAGGCTGTGCAACGATCACCATTATCTAATTTCTGGATATTTTCATCACCCCAAAAGAGACCTTGTACCCATTAGCAAGTCAGCCCTGAAGGAGAACATGCCACTCACACATGTCTAAGCTTCAGGATTTTCCCCTTCCACTACACAGAAGAGGATATTGGAGAGGATTAGACAAGACACAGAAACTGAAGGCTAATTATTCCCTTCCCCTTGCACCTTGGCTTTCAAGCACAAGAAAAAGAGTCCCAGAGGGCCAAGGCTTTCTAGGGACCATGGAGACATCTATGACAGCCCGCAGGCACGGGGAGAGAAATTTCATCCTTAGATAAACTGGGATGGTGCCTGGGAATGCCTGTTTGCCTTTTGAGTGTGGGGACTAATGAGAGGCAAGCAAGGTGCAGGGTGAAAGTTAAGGAGGTCCTTGCTCTCAGAGTTGTGCCAGGGCAAGATTTATTACAAGCTGGCTTGACTTTTATTTCTGACTGTATAAAAACCCCTGGAGATCGTGGGCAATTCAAGTGGAGGGAGGTTTCCCCAGAGAAAGATCTTGGGCTTCCTGCACATCTGTCTTTGAGGACTCAAATTGGTTTTAATTTGAGTTAAAAAATAAAGGTCAAAGCCCAGGTTTGAGAATTCAATCATAATCACTACTCCAGGGAAATGTGAATTGTCTTCTGTGTTCCAAGATATAAATTCCAGGTGTCTGGATGGGAAACGGTAGAGTCTAGGGTAGAGGGGATGGATTGTGACATTAGCAGAAAAATGGGGTCTACATCTTCCTGATTAAACGTGCTTTCACTGCCATGACTCAACTTTATAAATTCATTGACCTTTTCCTCTGATACATCGTAAAGCTGACTTTCCTTTTCTGACCTCATTTCCTCATTCATCCAACATTCACCGAATGCCTTCCATGATCCAGGCAGAGAGTCAGGCAATGGGCGTACAAAGGAAAATAAGCTTTTTTTGTTTTGTCTTCTTGAAGAAGACAATCTTAGAAACTGACCTTTACAGCCCCACGTCTATGACAGATGTGTGTACAAAGATGGATGAATGTAAAGAACCAACTTTTAAAAAGTTCATCTCAGCACCAGGGTAATAAAAATCTCTTACTTCTTACAGATTTCATGTAGAAGTCTTAGACTGGCAGTCCATGGATCAGTGCCCATAGAATCCATGCACTGGATTTATCAACATTTTTGAAAGAGTTCATATTTTTTAAAACATAAGATGATTTTCTGGCATCTTTTAAAGCACAAAAGAGCTGTAACAATGGGCCCCCATCCACACAGCAATGCTTGGCCAGAGCTGTGTGGAGGGTTGCCCTCGGGGTGGGTCCTGTGCTGACCATCCTGCCCTGTCCCCACCCGCCTGCATCTCCCAACAGAGAAACTGTGGACTTACCATCCTGTAACCGCTGCATTGGGCTCACTGAGGTCATTTCATGACCGCTGGGTGCATTTTAAATTTGACCTCTTTGAAGAAGATAGACTCGTCCCTGAGAAAGAATGTTTGGCACAGGTACACAGTGTGTGTGTGTGTGTGTGTGTGTGTGTGTGTGTGTGTGTGTGTGAGGGAGAGAGGGCAGGGGGTGGGGTAGAAGAGAGAGAGAAGAGAGGAAAAGACACACACAGAGGCTCAGCGGTTGGCCTATGGATGAGCGATTAGAAGGAGGTGGGAGAGGAACATGGTCACTGGGGTCGTGTCCAGCTGCTTCTCTCTTGGGAAACAGACTGTTGGGTTGAGGGTCACTTTTATAATAACAAAATAGTGGGAGAGAGAGAGACTGAAATCCATACATAGGCAGAGACACTGAGAAAGACAGAGAGGCTCACAGTGAAGGACCCTTGGGAAAAGCCTGTCAAAGATGTTCATGAAGGTGAGTGGGTCTCACGACCACTGAGCCCAGCCAGGATCTGCCTGAGAGGCCGAAGACATGCCTGTTCCCACGCAGGAAGATGGTCAGGGAGGGCGGAGAAGGCCGGCCGGTGGGGTGCCACATGAGCGGTCCTGAGGCTCTGGGTATGGCCCGTTGACGATGATGGCGTGTTGACGATGATGACACAACCCAAATTCCTAGTCATCCCTAGAGCTGAAAGTAGTGGAAGCTGGAGCAGTGGGTGGGGCCTGAGTACACTCCCAAGCCCTGTGAGAGCGTGTGAGTGTGTGTGTGCACGCATGTGCGCCTCATCCAGGGCCGCCTGGTTATAGCAGACCAAACTCCAAGCCTTGTGTTCAAGCTCTGCAGACGCCTGTTGACTAGTGGCCCCAGTTATGTGCCAGACACCTCTGGGACACTAGGAATAAAGCAGTGAGGAGGTCAGACACGTACCTGCCCTCACGGAGCTCACGTTCTAGTTGGGGAGAGACAATAACCAAGTAAATCATCCAGTGTATGAGGAAATACATCAGTTGGTAACAAAGCAGAATCAGGGGCGTGACAGCTAGCCACAGGGCTGGGAGATATTGACAGCTGCGGGGCCAGGGCAGGCTGGCCGGATGACGGGTGCGAAGAGCTTCAAGCAGAGACGCCTGCTGCCACGGAGGACCTGGGGTGTCTGGGGACGGCCAGGGGGCCCGAGTCGGGGAGCAGTGTGTGAGGTGGAGGGCCCAGGTGAGACTGGAGGAGGAGGCAGGAACCAGGCCAGCAAGGCCCTGTGGAAAGTCCCGAGTTCACTCTCAGGGCTGTGGGAAGCCGTTGGAAGGTTGTAAACAGGGGAGGGACATGATCAGAACTGTTTTCCTTAAGCTCCCCCGGCTGTTCTGTGGCTAGTGGGTCGCAGAGGGCAGGAGTGGAAAGCTGAGGGCCAGGGTGGGGCCAGCCCAGCCGTGCAGGCAGCGAAGGAGGAGGGCAGAGGTCAGCCTCGTTCCCAGCCCTGCCCCAGGCTCCCCGGGTGCCCGTGGCTTACCCTGCTTTGCACCTCTGGTAAGGCATGGCACGAGCCTGGGCACACACTCAGTCATCCTGTGAGTTAGAACTCTGGGCCTCGATGACAGACACTGGCTAGCTCTGGGGCCTTGGGCGAGTGATACATGTTCTCTGAGCCTCTCTTTTCTCACCTGTAAAATGGGGAAAACAAACTTTCCTCAGAGTAGGCTGTAGCTACATCAGTTGGTAACAAGTCCAGGGCCCTCCCAAGTCCAGGGCCCCACCTGATGCTTCAAGGCTTTGGTGAGCCCCAGAGAAAACCAGAGGCTGTGTCCCTGCCTAAGGAGGGGCTAGCTGCAGGGCCCATTGGATTACCCAGGCTGAACCTCAAGGTCCCCTGGGCCACCTGGAGGCCTCACCAGACCTCTTTCTCTGAGCAGGGAAACAGAAGAAAGCGGGCAGGACCCGGGTGAGGACCAGCCCCTCTCTGAGCGACTAGGAAAGGGCCAGGTTAGGGGGAGGCGGAGGACATGACTCACTGCGTCAGACACAGAAGATCCCAGGAGGAGCCGTTCAGGAAGTAGACCCACCCTCCCCCACCCGCCTGCTGTTTCAGGGAGCACATCTCACTCACATCCCCAAGCTCCTGGACAGGAGGCAGGAGGGAGGGGAGTGGAGCAAAGGGAACAGGGGTCATTGGAAGGTTAAATGGGGACAAAGGATCCTGGGGCGTGGGGGAGGGGAGGGTGGACAAGTGTTCCAGGGTTGATGGCCCAGCAAACAGCCATCGCCAGGGATGCACGAGAGGTCCTTGGGGCAAGGGGGGTGGTGGACAATCCGTGGGAGCCCTAGGGGTGGCGGGAGAGACCACCAAGGGGGCTGGGGTGACGGGTGGAGTAGCAGATGCCTGGCCAACAAGCCCTCAGCACTGACCATTCCCCTGCTCACTGGCCCAAAGAGGGCAAACCAGAAGCTCCTACAAGGCAGACTGAGGGCTCCCTACAGACAGGCCAGGACAGAGGGCTGGGGAGTTCACACCCATTGCAGGACCCCTCAGCCAACGGCTTCCGCCCCTCTGGTGGGCTCAACACCACCTCGCAGGGCCGGAGCCAGAGAGACCCTTCACTATTAACGCACCCACTCCGGGCCCCCTGCCCCAACCTGTCTCACGGCCCCATTCCCCTTGCCAGCACTTTCGGGAATCACTTTCCAAATAAACCACTTGTATTCACATCCTCATTTCAAGGTCTTTAGTGAGGGAGCCAGGCTGAGACAAGAAGGGAGACAGAGGAGGGTTTCTAGGAAGTTGCAGGAGGTCAGTGAGGGAGGAGAATGGCCAAGGATGGAGAAGAAAATGATGGGAAGTAGGGTCAGCCTTTGTGCAGGGGCAGGGCAGATACCAAGACACGCCCCAGTGCTGCTGCGAGGACCCCTGGGCCAGGCCCTACCCTTATTAGCCCTCTCCATTTCTCTGTCAGGGCTCATCTCCCCGAGAACGAGGACGATGGGGAGGGTGAGGCGAAGACTTTGGTCAGGCCCTGAGGAGACATCTCTCCCAGGACAAGTACCAAGAAGTCTGGGGACAGAGCTAGACCTCTAAATCCAAGCCCGCTCCCCCTTCCAACTTAATAGACCTGGTTGGAAGAGTCTCGGATGATAGGATGGTTGAGGTCCCACCCGAGTTTTCCAGGTACTGTAGATCTGAGTGGTGGCCGGGTCACCACAGCCTTTGAACTGGGCTGTGGGAGGGGTTCTCATCAGGGGGCTCAGGACTCAGGCAGCTGCCAAGTGACAGTGCTGAGGGAGCCCTCAACCTCAGCAAATTGTCTGAGAACAATTCATTCTGAGGTCTGTCAGAGAGCAAACCTCAGACACTGTCCGAGAAGTCCACCCCTCTGGTGTGAGACTGCCACGACTTCCCTTCTGCACATCTGTATCTTCTCATTTCCGGATGCAACAGATACTGGTCATTGCCTACTGGGTACCAGGTACCCTGCATATCGGGAGGGTACATCAGAGAACAAAACAGGCACACTCCTTGCCTTCATGGCCCTTTCAGCCATGGGCAAAACCATGGGTTAATGAGAAGACAAGAGGAGAGACATTGTTTACAAACTTTCAAAGAATCCTAAATAAGTCCTAGGGAGCTCAGGAATGGTAGAGTGAATATAGACGGCAACATCGTATTGGAATCATCAAACTTGCTAAGAGACTAGATCTTAATTAATCCAATCCCTAAAAAAAATGATTATGGGGCATGATCCAGGTCTTAACCAACACTACAGTGTTGATTCTGTTGCAATATAGGAATGTATCAAATTAAAATGTTGTACACCTTAAATTTACACAATGTTATATGTCAAGTATATGTCAATAAGAAAGACAAACCAAATAACTTCAAATTGAGAAAAGTTCTATGAGGGAAACAAGATGATATATTAGCAGTCAAAGGCAAACCCAGGGCTACCCTGATAGCTCAGCTGGCAAAGAATCCACCTGCTATGCAGGAGACCCTGGTTAGATTCCTGGGTCGGGAAGATCCGCTGGAGAAAGGATCGGCTCCAATACTCTTGGCCTTTACTTGTGGCTCAGCTGGTAAAGAATCCACCTTCAATGCAGAAGACTTGGGTTTGATCCCTGGGTTGGGAAAATCCCTTGGAGAAGGGGAAAGGCTACCCACTCCAGTATTCTGGTCTGGAGAATTCCAGAGTCAGACATGACTGAGAGACTTTCACTTTCACTCTCAAAGGCAAGCCCACTTTGAAGAATGATCAGGGAGGGCTTCTTGAGTGAGAAGAGTCAACTGACACACGCTGAGCAATGCTCATGCCTGGCATTACTTTAGACATAGCCTCACTCAATCCTCATAATCTTCTAGGATTCCCATCTACAGATGAGGAAGCTGAGGCTCAGAAAGTAACACTGGATGGTCCCCAGCACAGCTGGGAATGGAGACCTGGGTCTTGCCTTGAAGACTTTGCCTGTTCCATTCTCTTAACAACCTTCTCCATTCTTCCTTCTCACATCCTGGCTAAATCTCCTTCACCCAGC
Organism: Oryx dammah; assembly: GCF_014754425.2. Taxonomy (NCBI): domain Eukaryota; kingdom Metazoa; phylum Chordata; class Mammalia; order Artiodactyla; family Bovidae; genus Oryx; species Oryx dammah. The sequence continues at coordinate 67,823,618 of NW_024070204.1, forward strand.
ATGGAGATCACCTCTTCCAGGAAGCCTTCCCTAACTTGTGGTGCCTGGGTCAAGGTCTTTTCTTTGTTTCCACAGACCACTAGCAGAGCCACAGTTGCAAAGTGTTAAAACTATACCTTTACCTCTGGGAACATCTCTTCCTCCTGCTGTTCACATTGTTGCAGCAGAGTTCACCGTGCTAGTAAATGGCCCTTCCCTGGATGCCGTTGATTGGTTGAAGGGTGGGCACCTGGTGCAAGCTAAGACAATCAGAAGCCTTCCCTGGGACTTAGGATTTGGAGCCCAGAAAGAGGAGTCTCTGTGCACAAAGCTGGGACTGTATGCAACAGTAGCCACGTTCTGCCACGTGGCCCAAGCAGCAGAAAGGCCAGCAGGCAGTGAGCGAAGAGTGGACACTGTTGCTGGGAGAGAAGTAGAGGCGAGAGACAAAGAGAAAGCCCTTCCTGGGCTCCCCACCACCGTGCTCACTCTGTGAGTCCAGCCCGTCCATGGCGCATATCCAGCTCTCGGAGGCCAAGCCCGTAGTGTCCTTCTCCTTATGGTTACTCACAACCCTAAGGCTCCAAATACAAACTGCTCAACAAACATTTATTCAGTGAATGAATTGGTCCAAACGTGGTGCTGATTCCAAGTCTTTCCTTGGTGGTATATTACCATGTGTGTGTCAGTTGCTCAGTTCTCTCTGACTCTTTGTGACCCCATGGACTGTAGCCCGCCAGGATCCTCTGTCCATGGGATTTCCCAGGTAAGAATATCGGAGCCAGTTGCCAATTCCTACTCCAGGGGATCTTCCTAACTCAGGGATTGAAATCGCATCTCTCGCTTCTTCTGCATCGGCAGGCAGGCTCCCCACCACTGTGCCACCTGGGAAGCCCCATACTAATGTGGAGAATAATAATAACACCAAAACCACTTTTGTCCAAGACAGAAAGTCCTGAACATCTGGTTCCTCGAGTCCAGAAATGAAACAGTAGGGCACATCCCAGCAAGAAGTCCCATCACAGGGCTGGGGCGACAGGCTCCTCTTCCCGGGCCACCTCTCCTCTCTGGGGTGTCACCCTCAGACAGAAGGTTTCGGGTCTGAAATGGGTCCCTCCCAGTGACCTGACCAGCTCTTGGGTGTGAGCTGGAGGAGGAGGCATGGGTTTGCCTGGGAAGCAGAGGTCACCAGTCAGAGCGGATGCTTTGAATTTAGACCCGGGTTTATGAGCCGCAGCAGCCGCCAGCCGAGGACAGGGCCCAGCCCTTCCCAGGCCAGGGGCCGCTGGGAGGAAGGTTCACTTTTAATGGTGTGCCTGTTTCTCCCAAATATTACGCTAGGCAGGGAGTTTGGACCAGAATGAAAGCGGAGGGTCTAATTTTAGACAGTACCTATGAATGAAACCTGACCCAAGCTGGGGAGGAAATACCTTCCACCAGCCCATGCCAGGACCAGTGTGTGTGATTTTCTGCTAAATTAGGCAGCTCCGGCAAACAGGTTACTGCAGGGCTTGGGACTTTTTTCTCTTTTCTCTCCACTAAGTTGGTCAGACTCTTTGTTTCTAAATATACATCCCTCCTCCCCTCAGCCCCCTTCTTTTACGAAAGCTCCTGGTCACCACGTCCCTGCATGTTCTGGCTAGTTAACTATCTGTTCTTCCTCTTTTTTTTTTTTTTCCTGCCCTTCCCTTCCTGGTGTGGCCCTGCTTAAGACCAACAATTCATGACATTAGGTCAAGTGCATGGGACTCCAGAGTCCTGAATATCACACTACCAGAGGCAAGCATCAGCTTGATTTGGGGTCAGACAGAAGCCAGACCTAGACCGTGGGATGGATGAAGGCAGGCATCTGGTCTGTCCCAAGTGCCTGTTGGGAATCTAGGCTCAGTCAACACCCAGCAACTCTCTGCCCTCTTGGTGGCTACATTTGAGCCCACTTTGATTAGAGCAGAATTCATTTCTTTTTTGCCTTTTTTTTTTTCCTCAAAAATGATTCGGCAGTGTCACTCAGGAACAAAAGAAGAAGATGACCTGCCATCACCATAGACATTGCAGTGGCAGAGAGGGAAAAGGCAGCACTTAGGAGCCAACGGTAAGGACACCCATTCAGCCCCATCTCTTCCTGCCTGTGTGATCTTTGGGGAGCCTCTTGTGCTTGATAAACCTCCGTTTCCTTATCTGTGAAATGGAGATGGCCATCCCTACTTTAAGAGTGGCCTGTGCCAGTGACTCTCTGCTCGGGACGTTCCCAGCTCCAGCCCCACCCGGGGCCTGGCCAGACTTGGGGGCGAAGGCGGAACCGAGTCAGCCAAGCAGGACAGAGGCTGGAGCAGGACAGCGGCTGGAACGCAGCTCCGTTCCCAGTCTGGGGCGCGGCCCTGGCCCCACTCAGGATCCGGTTCATCTGTCGCTGGGCTCTGTGGCTTTGGAGCAAAGCTCTGTGGAGCGTCCCAGGAAGCCTTGCCAACTGAGCAGGTCTGGGGGGTGGGAGAGTATGCAAGTTTCTTGGTGGAGACCACGGTCCTTGCCGAGATAAGCTGGGACCTGTGGGCTCCCTCCCCAGCAGGCCCTGACCATTTGCTTGGCATATGTCAAATGACTCAGCCATTTGGGACCCATTTTTCCTTCTCTAGAATTCTTCCCACAATGTTCCTGGGAAGAGGAAAAGAAACTTCCCGAGGAGATGTGTTTATCCCTGAGCATTTATTTTCTTTGGGGGTTTGGGTTGGGTGCTTAGTTGGGGAAAAGGGAGCCGTTAGTGGAATCTTGGTCTCTCGGCCACTCTTCTCACAGCACCTACCCCAATAAACCATTTCTCTCTAAACAGAGATTCTTGATTTTTTTTTCATTTTCTTCCTTCTTTCTCCCTTTCCCCCTTCCCTTTCTGTCCTTCCTTCCTTCAGGGTTTCTTTCAAGAGCCACCCAGCAGACCCGGTTTGCTGTTAACTATGGGTGGAGATGGAGTGGAGTGGTTAGACGTGGGTGGTCTTGGCGGGCACTCACTGCTAGTACAAATCCATTTAACCACTGTCAATGGGTTCACGGAGCACCCACAGTGTATCCTAAGGACTATTCTAGGTGCACGCACATGGGAGAGGAGAGAAGAAGCATGGAAGCAAAGGAGGACAGAGGAGGTTGAGATTTGCTCTGCTGACATGGTTAAGAAAGGGGTCCTCAGGGAGATGATGTCTGGGCAAGTCTTTGCAGGTTGAAGAGGAGTTCGCCAGGTGGACAGGAGGGGTCTAAGCACCCCAAGCAGGGCACAGAGTGCACAGTGGCAGGGAGTGTGACCAAGTCTGGCATGCCGCAAGTCACAGGAGAATCAAGGTGGACACTGGGTTTTATGGCCTCTGAGGATACAAGACACAGGAGAGTCCAAGACAAAGTAGAGTAAATTGAGGCCTCTAAGGGCAGTTCAGGGAGTCACAGGGGGTTAGAGGCAGCGTTGAGGGGCTCTCAGGGAAGACAGTCTAAAGGAAGGGCTTCTGAGGGGTCCATCAATAATGACAGTATTTCCCCAGTAAGGGAAGAAGACACTATAGAGCAGAGTTCACTGGGGTCACCCCAGGACACTTTTAAAATACAGACTCAGCGCCTCACTCCAAGAAAGTCTGATTCAATTGATTGGGGTATGGCCTGAGGAATCTGTAGTTTTTTAAGCTCCCTGGGAATTTGATTGCACTCAGCATTGAGATCCACTGCTCCCAAGGAAGGAGACAATACGAACAGAGGGGGCGGAATGAGGCAGGGAAATAGGGAGGCATTTTAGAGGAAGGGCAGCCAGATTTGCATGTGGAAAGAAGCAGGATGGCACACTGACTCTTATTCACGAAGGGCCACAAAGTTCGGGTTCAGAGGCCTGATCTCCATTCTGTTTGTAGATGGAAGACACTGAAAGTTTTAAACGGGTATAATCAGACCAGAGACTGCTGGAAGTAGGGGAAGGCTGGAGTGGGGGCGGCTGTTATGGACTGTTGGTCAAGGGAGAGCTACTCAGCCACGAGACCAAGTGCATTTTTGAGCATCTGTCTGCTGAGTGCCTATCAAGTTCATTATTGTTATTATAGTAGATGTGATGGTTAATTTCGTGTGTCAACTTGGTTTGGTCCCAGTACCAAGATAGGTAGTCAAGCATTTCTCTGGATACACCTATGAGAATGGTTTTGTGTTTGTCTTTTTAAACATTTCTTAAAAAAAAATAAAAATAAAAATAAAAAAACAAAACATTTCTTTGTGTACTTGGCTCCAACAGATCTCAGCTGTGGCATGTGGGCCCTTGGTCACGGTGCCCAGGCTTCTCCAGCTGTGGCACCCGGCCTCTCTAGGTGTGCCACACAGGCTTCGTTGCCATGTGGCATGCGGGATCCTAGTTCCCCACCAGGGACTGAACCCACATCACCTGCATTGGAAGGTGGATTCTTAATCACTGAACCAGCAGGGAAGTCCCATGGGATGTCTTTGAATGAATTTAACAGTTTAAGTCAGTGAACTCTGAGCAAAGCAGATTGACCTCTGCAATGTGGGTGGGCCTTATCCAATCCGTTGAAGACCTGAATAAAACCAAAAGACTGACTTCCTCTGAGCTACAAGGAATTCTACAGCAAATGGCCTTCATATCTGAACTGAAACACTGGCTGTCTTCTGGGACTTAAGCCTAACTTTTGATAGCCTTTTGATAGCCTTTTGGAATTGAACTATAATGTCAGCTTGTCCCTTGGTGTGCAGTTTGCCAGACCACTGCAAATTTTCAACTTGCCAATCTCTACAATTGTGTGAGCCAGTTCCATAAAATGCATCTCTCTCTTTCTCTACCTCTTGTTTTTCTGGAGAGCCCTGGCTAATACCTCAATTCCCTTACCAGTCTGCGGCTTCAGCAGAGCTGAACTCTGTTGCTAGCAGGGGCACAGGGATGCCTCTTGGCCAATCCATAACGATCAATGTAGCACAACCTTCCTCACTTCCTGCAAGAGCTTGGTTCTGTAAAATTGGGCGTACATATGGGTTTTCTTTGTGTAAACTAAAATCTCTTAAACTCAGAGTATCAGGCAAGATGCTTTCAGCAACAAAACCCCAAAACCTCAACTCATAAACCATAAGTAAATATTTAGCTCATGTTTAGCTCATGAAAAGTCCAGGTGCAGGGCAGTTTCCAGAACTGGCTAGCGTAGCAGTTCAGGGTTGTCATCAGAGTGGACTCCTTCCAGTCACCCTCTGGGTCTCCGTGTTGGTTTCGTCCTCAGCTGGGTAGTAACACAGCCACAGAGGTTCCAGATGTCTCAACCCCACACCGCAGCGTCAGGGAAAAGTGGGAGACCCTCATTTTCCGTGGCTCTCTCTTAGAAGAGAGGAAACTCTTCTGGAGAGCCTCCAGCAGCTTCCTCTCTCATCTAATAAGCCAGAATTGCTCTGCAGGGCCACTGCTGAACCTAGGTGGGTGACGTCGTATTAACTGACTCAGACTAACCCCCTTGGGAGCTTCCCAGGTGTGTGCGTGCAGGCTAAGTCACTCTAGTCACGTCTGACTTTTTCTGACCCTATGGACCATAGACTTCCAAGTTCCTCTGTCCATGGGATTCTCCAAGGAAGAAGTCTGGAGTGGGTTTCCATGCCCTCCTCCAGGGGATCTTCCCCACCCAGGGATCAAAACCGTGTCTCTTACCCTCTCCTGCATTGGCAGGCAGGTTCTTTACCACTAGCAAGACCTGGGAAGCCCAGTGGTAAAGAATCCACCTGTCAATGCAGGAGGCACAGGAGATCAGAGTTCGATCCCTGGGTCAGGAAGATCCCCTGAAGTAGGAAATGGCAACGCACTCCAGTATTATTGCCTGGAAAATTTTACGGACAGAGGAGCCTGGTGGGGTCACAAAAGAATCGGACATGACTGAGCACACACACACACACACACACACACACACACACACAAAAACCCCCTTGGAGGGCTTCCCAGGTGGTTTAGTGATAAAGAATCCGCTTGCCAAGCAGGAGGCACAGGTTTGATCCCTGGGTTGAGAAGACCCCCCGGAGAAGGAAATGGCAACCCACTTCAGTATTCTTCCTGGGAATGGACAGCGGAGCCTGTCATGGAGAGAGGAGCCTGATGGGCTACAGCCCATGGGGTCACAAAAGAGTCAGACACGACTTAGTGAGTAACCCACCAAACCCCCTTGGATGCACTGGACGTTAGAATGAATGGTGACACCTACTTGAGTGTGCCCCACAGCTGCAGATGCCTCTATTAAAAGAACCCCTCTGAATTACATATCTGTTTAATAAATGTGCCATTAAAGACGTGGGTTCTGACAGGTCTAAAGGCGACACACATTGACAGTTATTCTGAATTGTATTTTACTGTATTATTTTCCCCTCTGAGTATTTCTAGAGGCCATCAATTGTCCACAAATGACACTAACAACAGGTCACTCTCTACCAAGGTGGCTTTCTCAAGGCTTGTGTAAGAGATCACACTGTATATAATGAGGATCTGGGAAGAGAATGATGACAATATGCCAAGAGCAGTACATACAATATGTCATTTAATTCCTGTAGGAACTCTGGAAAATAGCTCTCATTATCTCTTGTGTCAGTTAGGGATGCTTCAGGCGCGAGCAACAGAGTACCCAAAGATTAACATTGACTTAATTACCTTCTGTAACAGTGAGTCCCAAGTGCAATAGCTCAGTATCATCATCAAGGAACTTTCTATCCTTCCCCTGATTATCCCCAGTGCACGGGGTTTTATTTATAGGCTCATCATATCATGGTTGTAAAATGGTTACTTCAGCTACAGTTAGCACACCTTTGCACAAAGGAATTCAAGGCAGAAAAGAAAGGGAAGGAAAATGTTTTGCATAAGCCTCCAATCAGATTTCCTATTGGTCAGACTTGGTCACATGCCATCTCCCCAGCCAATCACTAGCTTAGATCAAATATGTGGCATCCACATGGTAAGCACATTGCCACATAGATGAATTCTCTGATAGCAAGGAAAATGGGTGAATAGCTATGTGGTGGGTTATTAGCAGTGTTTTATTGTTCAGTCTCCAAGTCATGTGTGACTCTTCTCAACCCCCTGAATTGCAGCACGCCAGGCTTCCCTGTCCCTCACCATCTCCCAGAGTTTGCCCAAGTTCGTGTCCAGTGGATTGGTGATGCTACCTAACCATCTCATCCTCTTACCCTTTGGCAGTCAATCTTTCCCAGCATCAGGGTCTTTTCCAATGAGTCGGCTATTTGCATCAGGTGGCCAAAGTATTGGAGCTTTTCGCTTATTTACCACATGCCTATTTTACAAATGGGCTCCCCTGATAGCTCAGTTGGTAAAGAATCTGCCTGTAATGCAGTAGACCCTGGTTCAATTCCTGGGTCAAGAAGATCAGCTGGAAAAGGGATAGGCTACCCACTCCAGTATTCTTGGGCTTTCCTTGTGGCTCAACTGGTAAAGAATCCGCCTGCAATACAGGAGACCTGGGCTCAATCCCTGGGTTAGGAAGATCCCCTGGAGAGGGGAACAGCTACCCACTCCAGTTCTCTGGTCTGGAGGACTCCATGGACTGTGTAGTCAATGCGGTCACAAAGAGTCAGACATGACTGAGTGACTTTCACTTTCACTTTATTTTACAAATGATGAAACAGCAGTTCCAAGAGGTTAAGCAAAATGCCCAAAGTCACCCAGGCTACAAGAGGCAGAAAGTGAAAGAAAGAAAATGAAGTCGCTCAGTCGTGTCCAACTCTTTGCGACCCCACGGACTATAGCCTACCAGGCTCCTCTGTCCATGGGATTTTCCAGGCAATAGTACTGGAGTGGATTGCCATTTCCTTCTCCAGGGGATCTTCCCGACCCAGGGATTGAACCTGGGTCTCCCACATTGTAGACAGACTCTTAACCGTCTGAGCCACGAGGGAAGTCCAACAAGAGGGAGAAGTATGATTTAAATTCGGTCTTTCCATAGTCAGATGATAACAGGTGAGGATATATGTCCTGAAGTTCTTGTTATTCACATTCGTGAACCTTCCATTGGCCAATGGCACTTCATGCTGGCTGTCCATGATCACCCCAAGTGCGGATGGTACCTCATGCTCACCGACCACCACCCCTATCACGCATGCAACCAATCCAACAAGGACTTCCAGCTTGTTATTTGGAGGGTATTAAGACACAGCTCTGCTGGCAAGTACAGTCGTTAACATCCAGCTGTTAAAAGCAACGGTTCCGTTTGTGCTGAGACGTTTTTATGACATGCAGTGAACATGAGAGAACTGTGAGCAGAACCACTTACAGACTTAATCCTAAGGCCTGCAGTGATATAAATGGAACGCTTTTTCCAGGTGTGGATTGGGGGAAGCTGCATGCATAAACTTTGGGTTGACAAAGGACTTGTGTAGGAAAGTAGAGGGTCACAGGAAACACAGCGGACAAAACTCTGGTTAGAAATCAGGACGTCTCCTTCTCCTTCTAGTCCCATCGCTGACATTTGCCAGATGTGGGACCCTGAGCTGGCTACCTCTTCTCTCTGGTTGAACCTTCTTCCCATCCTTGCTTTTGCGAACCCCCCCGCCCCCCCCTCAAAACCTAATTCCAGAGAAGAACTAATTCTTACTCACCTTTGTTTTCTTTTTATTGTCTAAGGTCTAGCCCATGGTAGGTACTCAGAAAGTGTTTGAATCAGTGAATGAATGAGTAAATAAATGAGGTGAATGGATGACTCTCTCCCTTGAGGGAGGAGTAGTAACTGATTTCCACATTCTTATCTACAATAGAGGAGGAACTCAATCCAAGCTAAGTGAACATGTGAATGAATGAAATGTTTCCAGTCATCTATTATGTTTACTGACTCCACCTGGCCATTGCACTTGCTGGTTCTTCTGCCTAGAACTTTCCTCACCTTATTCATTCTGATCACAGCTCAAATACCTCCTTCTCAGGATGCTGGACCTGCTCACCTTGTCCAAGATTCACACTTTCACTTCTAGCACCTCTGTGTGTTTCACCACGTTGCCTTATTCATTTTCCTTCCTAGTACTTTTCTCAATGTGAGATGATTTATTTATTTGTGATCTTCCCCCTCCCCTAGCCTACAATACAATGAGTTGCAGCCGGAGATTTGAGGTTCCTCTCGAGTTTCAGCACAGGACTTGGAGTTCCTCTCAAGTTGTGTTGGGGCAACTCCTCTCTACCAGTGATGTGCAGGGTGGCTCCTGTCTAGTTGCCATGAGTGGGTGGCTACTCGCTAGTTGCAGCATGGGGCTGCTCCTCACTAATTCCTTGAAAGTCAGGCAATTCAAGGGTCTATCTTGTTCACTGTGGTATCACCATCAGAATGTCTGGCACAATTTAGAAGTTCAATAAATATTTATTGAGTGAATGAGCAAATGACTATGACTTTCAACCTCTTATAAGCCTTCCAATGGTTCCCTTTCCAGAGCCAGAGGATCTTTCTCATCCATCCAAATCCCTCCAGGACCTCTCACAATAGAAAGCATCTCAAAAGTTTTTCCAGCTGAAGCCCACACGCCCTAGACGCTGTGCTCTGCAACAAGAGAAGCCCCTGCAATGAGAGGCCCACATATCACAACTAGAGAGGAGCCCCTGCTTCTGCAACTAGAGAAAGCCCCTGCTCAGCAATGAAGACTCAGCACAACCAAACATTAAATAAATCATTTTTTTGGAAGTCTTTCCAGCCTTGGTGTCAGTAACTTCATACCACCTTGGACCTCCTACTCCAACCTTCTCCAGCCCTACCCTTCATCCTTGGCATTACTGGCTATGTTTAATTATGGTACAACCACGCAATGGAAAATGATAAAGCTACTAAAAATAATTTGCATGTCATCCTTGTGCAGGGGCATGCTAATCTTCTCGGTATTGTTCCAATTTTAGTATATGTGCTGCTGAAGCCAGGGAAGCCTGCTGTGCTGCAGTCCTTCGGGTTGCAAAGAGTCAGACATGACTGAGCAACTGAACATCAACAACTAAAAATAATGAAGAAGTGCTTTATTGACATGGGAAGTTGCTCATAATACATTGTTAATTAGATTAAAATGTTTCATATAGGTAGTTAGGCTCTATTTCTACTAAATCTCTATGTGTAGGTGTACTTATATATGTGTATGTACCATATGCAACTAAATATTACCAGTAATAGTATTTGTATATTTCCTTTACATTTTCCAATTTTCTTATGATGTTTCTATATCCCTTATATAATTTCTGAAAATATTAAAATGAACCATGTGACATTGCTATTTTGATAAATTAAAAACAGCCAATTGTCTTCTGTTTCATATGACTGGATAAAAGAAACTATAAGATCACCTCGCATTTAGGCTTGAGTTGAATTTTAGAAAGCATTAGAAAGAATATAAAGACTAAGAAATCCCAATGGGATTAAGTGATACAAACTGTCATGTATAAAACAGATAAGCAACAAGGATATATTGTATAGCATGGGGAATTATAGCCATTATCTAGTAATAACTTTTAATGTGATTTAATCTGTACAAATACTAAATCACAATGCTGTACACCTGAAACTAAGATAATGTTATAAATCAACTCTAGTTTCATTAAAACTAAGACTAAGAGCCCCAAAATTGCATGCTGGGTGGAACTGCCATGTAAAGAACCACCCCATCAGGAGAACCAGGTTTAAGGACCAGGTCTTTTAAAGCTAAAAGGCTGTGACCCACCTATGTCCCATAATAGGGCACTAAAGTCCCGATCACTGCAGACCGACAGGTGACACCTTGGAGAACTGATCAGGTGATAACTGGGAGGTGATTTCTGTTGCAGTTGTGGATTTCAGGCTACCCTGCCTGGGCTCCATACATAAAGTGCCTGATTTGGGAATCATTTTGCCTGTTATTACTTGAGCAGAAGTCAGCTCTGCACCTTGGGAGGCTGTCGAGATTCACCAAAGGAAGGAGAGGAGGAGGGAGGAGAGGAGAAAGGGAAGGAAGAGAGGATATTTATGTTTCCCAAGCGCAAAAGTCAGCAGCTGGAGCTTTCCCTAATGTGCTAAGCATAGTTTCTGAAAGGGGAAGTGACGTCCATATCTATGACGATCATTTGTAAAAACTCAATGGTCAACACTGAAGGAAAATCCCTAATTTAGACACTCAAAAGAACTTTTTGTGAAGTAATGACTCTGATGGGCTGTGGCATTTGTCTAAAGGTTTTGTCATAGATAAGCACCTAGCTCAGAAGCAGGAAGTCAGAGTAAGGGAGGTGGCAAGAGCTGTGGAAGGTTCTGGGAAAGGTCATAACCAGCCTTGGTCACTGTGCTCAAACCACAAATCAATAGGCTTTGAATATTTAGTGTAGACATTCACCCTTGGCAAGGAAGGGAGCCTCACCCAGTCTCTGGAAGGCAAGGGCAGTGTATGCTTAAATGCATTTGAGGAAATAACAGCAGGAAAGGCAAATGTTATATAACTACATGCAAAAAAAAAAAAGGCAAGTCTCAGAATTTGAAAAAAAAAAAATTCAACCCCAAATGACAAATAGCTGAAAAATTTGTATTTAATTTATTTAAAAAGAAACAAGAGTGGGAATTCCACTTCACTGGAAATCAAACAAAGGCAAATTAAAGCAAGAAGATGTCTATTCTCTGTTGTCAAACTAACAGCAGTTTTAAAGGTTAAAAGTATATAAGACCCCATGCTGATGAGCATGAGTAATATGCGTGTCCTCAATAACTAGATGTGGAACTGTGAATTTTTACATATATACACATATATGTATGTACATATATATAATATATACATGAGATTTGGGCTTCCCTAGTGGCTGAGACAGTAAAGAATCTGCCTGCAATACAGGAAACCTGGGTTCAATCCCTGGATAGGGAGATCCCCTAGAGAAAGGAATGGCAACCCACTCCAGTATTCTTGCCTGGAGAACCCCCTGGACAGAGGAGTCTGGCAGGCTACAGTCCATGGGATTGCAGAGTCAGACACAACTGAGCAACTAACATGTTCATTCATTCAACAATATATAACAGAAATTTTAAGAGCTTTGGCCTAGTAATTCTATTTCTGAGCATCTATCTTAGAAAAACAATCCTTAAATTTTAAACTTTGATTTATTTACAATAGTTTAAAAGTTGAAATAACTTAAACCTTCAATAATATTGGGATGATTAGGTAGATGACAACATATTTACTTAAAATAGTACTATAAACACTTACAATAGTATTTATAAAAACCTTATTAATAAGGACAATCAGTTCAGTTCAGTTCAGTCATTCAGTCGTGTCTGACTCGTTGCGACCCCATGGACTGCAGCACGCCAGGCATCCCTGTCCATCACCAACTTCCAGAGTTTACTCAGACTCATCTCCATTGAGTTGGTGATGCTATCCAACCATCTCATCCTCTGTCATCCCTTTCTCCTCCTGCCTCAATCCTTCCCAGCATCAGGGTCTTTTCCAATGAGCCAGCTCTTCGCATCAGGTGGCCAAAGTGTTGGAGTTTCAGTTTCAACATCAGTCCTTCCAATGAACACTTGGGACTCATCTCCTTTCCTTAAAAAACTGTAAATAAAACTGCCATACAACCCAGCAATCCCACTGCTGGGCATACACACTGAGGAAGCTAGAATTGAAAGAGACACGTGTACCCCAATGTTCATTGCAGCACTGTTTACAATAGCCAGGATATAGAAGCAACCTAGAAGTCCATTGGCAGACGAATGGATAAGAACGCTGTGGTACATATACACAATGGAATATTACTCAGCCATTAAAAAGAATGCATCTGAATCAGTTCTAATGAGGTGGATGAAACTGGAGCCTATTATACAGAGTGAAATAAATCAGAAAGAAAAACACCAATACAGTATACTAATGCATATATATGGAATTTAGAAAGATGATAACGATGACCCTATATGTGAGATAGCAAAAGAGACACAGATGTAAAGAACAGTCTTTTGGACTCTATGGGAGAAGGTGAGGGTGGGATGATTTGAGAGAATAGCATTGAAACATGTATATTACCATATGTGAAATAGATTGCCAGCCCAGGTTCGATGAGACACGGTGCTCAGGGCTGGTTCCCTGGGATGACCCTGAGGGGTAGGATGAGGGGATGCAGATGGCAGAGGGTCCAGGATGGGGAACACATGTACACTCATGCTGATTCATGTCAATGTATGGCAAAACGCACTACAATATTGTAATGTAATTAGCCTCCAACTAAAATTAATTAATTTTTAAAAAAAAGAACTTCTCTCCTTTAGGATGGACTGGTTGGATCTCCTTGCAGTCCAAGGGACTCTCAAGGGTCTTCTCCAACACCACAGTTCAAAAGCATCAATTCTTTGGTGCTCAGCTTTCTTTATGATCCAACTCTCACATCCATACATGACTACTGGAAAAACCATAGCCTTGACAAGACGGACCTTTGATGGCAAAGTAATGTCTTTGCTTTTTAATATGCTATCTAGGTTGGTCATAGCTTTTCTTCCAAGGAACAAGTGTCTTTCAGTTTCATGGCTGCAGTCACCATCTGCAGTGATTTTGGAGCCGCAAAAAAGTAGTCTCTCACTGTTTCCATTGTTTCCTCGTCTATTTCCCATGAAGTGATGGGACCAGATGCCATGATCTTAGTTTTCTGAATGTTAAGTTTTAAGCCAGCTTTTTCACTCTCCTTATCCACTTTCATCAAGAGGCTCTTTAGTTCTTCATTTTCTGTCATAAAGGTGGTGTCATCTGCGTATCTGAGGTTATTGATATTTCTCCCGGCAATCTTGATTCCAGCTTGTGCTTCATCCAGCCCCGCATTTCACATGATGTACTTGTGTATTATAAGTTAAATAAACAGGATGACAATATACAGCCGTTCCCAATTTGGAACCAGTCTGCTGTTCCATGTCCAGTTCTAACTGTTGCTATTAGTCTTAGTCTGTTTTAAATGTTAGTATTGGCTTAGGTATTAGGATCAGAATTAGCTTTAGGATTAGGAATGAAAGTGAAAGTGTTAGTTGCTCAGTCGTGTTGGACTCTGAGATCCCATGGACTGTAGCCTGCCAGGCTCCTTTGTCCATGGGATTCTCCAGGCAAGAATACTAGAGTGGATTGCTGTTTCCTTCTCCCAGGGGATCTTCCTGACCTAGGGATCCAACTCAGGTCTTCAACACTGCAAGCACATTCTTTATCATCTGAGCCACACTGTAAACTACACACTGGAGACACAGAATGAGGACACCTAATCCAGCAGATGGGAGTGGGTGTGGAAGACTTCCTGGAGGAACTGGCATTTAAACTGAGCCCTGAGGAATAACTAGGAGTTCACTTGGTGACTGTGACGATGGAGACGTATTCTAGGAAGGGAGAACCAAAGGCCCAGAGCTGACAGAAAGCAGAGGGCACACAGTTAATTTAAAGACTTCTGGCACAGAGGACACACTCAGGTGGAGAGAAACTTATGAGATGAAGTTGTTGAGGGCGGCAAGCGCAGAGGCCAAAAGGCCTCTGAGCCAGCACAGGACATTTGGACGTCATCGTGAGGTCACGAGGGCTTTCGGCAGGGAAGCTGCAGGAGCGGATTTGTGTTTTAGAAAGCCCTTTCAGCAGGCCCTGCGCAGAAGAACTGAAGGAGGCTGGAGGCAGGGAGTCCTGGAGGAGACGGTGGCCATCATCCAGGGAAGGGAAAACGGCGACCCAAACTGGTAGCCAGGTGGAGAGAGAGGGCGCGGGCCGAGAAGGGGGCGGGGCGGCAGGCTCCTGGCTTGAGTGACAAGCACTTGGGCTGGAGGTCTGTTTTTAGCTTCTCCTGTTTCGAGTTTGTATCCATAATAAGATAATGAGATTCTTGGAGGGCAGGGACTGTTTTAAGCATCTGTGACTCCCTGGGGCCTGGTACACAGTGGGCGCTCAATGAATGTCTCCTCCATTCGGGCCCCTCCCAGCCACCAGCCGTTCCACTGGGCTGAGCCCCTGCCAAGGCCTTTGCCACAGCAAACCAAACCGCAGTGGGTTTCCAGAAATGTGGAAAACATCCCCTCAGGAATCCAGACGTCCCCACGGCTCTCCTGTGCAGCAGAGGGAGGGAGAAGCTGGGCTCGAGGGGAAGGCTGGGGGCTGAAGGCCACTGCTACCCAGGGCTGACATAAGTGGCCCATGGGGACTGCCTGCAAGAGGCGTCAGGAAGGGAAAGGCATCCTTCAGGGCAAGTGTGGGGCGCACGGGCTCTCCAGCACTCAGGGGCTACTGAGTAAAGCCAAGACAGGCAACAAAACCTCACCCAACCCCCACCCTCAGCATACACAGAGAGACCATCTCCTCACCACCTTTCGTGGAGCGTCTGTGAGGGCCCAGTAATGGTCTAGGCACCCTGTCATGGTGTCTTCCGGGACCCCCCACAACCCGACTCAGCGATGACTGATAGATGAGGAAACGAAGAGCCAGAGAGGTGAACTGTCTTGCTCAAGATCACACAGTTAGTAAGGGAGGGTTTGGAGATTTCAACCCAGGCCCTTGTGGTCCTAAAGTCCTTACTTTTCAGCCACCCAGTCAGAAAGGCCAAAGCTTGGAGCCAGTGGCCCATGAGGTCAACTCAGCATGCAGACATGTTTTGCTTGGATCCAAAGCTGCTTTAAAAAGTAGGAAATTTCACATAAAAGACGAGGTTTCCGGCTTCTGGTTAGAAATCAGATCTGGCAACCCTGGACCCACCTTTCCATGGGACCACAACTGGCTGAGCTAGGAGTGGCTGCCCCTCAGTCCAGGCTTGTGGTCACCACACCCGGCCCCAGCCCACATTCCTCATAGATGTCCCCTGCCTGGCCCCTGGGAGTACCTGCCTTTGCATCCTGGCAGGCCTGGGGGCTCCCTCTCAGGAGAGAGACCCAGACCATAGTGTGAAGGTTCTGAGCCCCTTCCTCAGCATCCATCTCTGTGTTAAGTGCATGATCTTTATTTTATTTTATTTTTTTTTTAGTGCATGATCTTTAAAGTTAGGCCTGGGGCCCACGGGGTTTTCTCTTTCTGAGCTTCAGTTTTCTCATCTTTAAAACAAGGATGTTAGTACTTATCTATTGGACTATGGACAGAATGACTTGCATTTTCAATCCCTGGGTTTGGGCCACCCACAACTCCTCCTTCCCCCTTTTGTGGAACAGAATAAGTTCAGGGGGTCTAGCCATCACTCAGGCCCAGGCAACACCCATCAGAGTGAAATGAGAACAGACCAGGTTTGTGAGTGTTCCATGGGCTGGATGAGGCACTGCCTCTAGGCTGTCACAAACCTTGGGCTGACCTTTCCTAAACCAAATTGAGTGGACCTGCTGGTTCCTTCTGTGTCTGTTGCCCTCTTTAAAATGCACACTCTGCGAGGCCTATAACCACGTTTTCTTCCCTTCTGTATCCTGCAAGCTCACTAGGTACTAATAAAATCTCTTAGTGATGGAGGCCCCAAGGCTCAGTCCTTGGTCCTTTTCTCTTCTCTGTCTCTTCTCTTTGCTTTGTGATCTTTCCAACCTCAAGGCTTTAAACTTCATTCATATACCAAATGACTCCCAGATCTATACCTCTACCCAGACCTGCTCCTGACCCAGAGGCATATCTAACTGCCTATTCAACATTGACACTTAGATAACTAGTGCAGATCTCAGACTCAGCATGAACTCCTAATCGCCCTCCCAGTGACTCCACCTATTACCTCTCAGGTGATGCCAACTCCATCCTTCCAGCTGTTCAGCCATAAAGCCACAATGCCATCCATCCTCTCTTGCCTAGATTATTACAATAGCTTCCTAGCTTGTCATCACCCTGCTTGGACTCTTACCTCTTGCCAGGATATTCTATACGCAAGAGTCACAGCAGTCCTTTTAAAACTGAAATTGTGTCTCTACCTTGGTCAAAACCCTGCAATGATGCCCTCTTCCTTGCAGTAGATGCTAGAGTTCTTAACAATGGCCTACAAAACCTTGCATAACCTGGAGCCCTCTCGGACCTCACTTACTGCTCTCCTCTGCACTCAGAGTTTCAGTTACTTGCACAAAATCAAGTTCTAGCAGAGCGAAGAGGACTAGAACTCAAGTCTGTTTTGTCTTCAAGGTTCTCCAGCTTCTGCTGCAAAGCACAACTTCCTAGCAAGTCTCATTGTTTTCCCTGGACTGCGGTTTCCTCATCTATAAAATAAAGATATTCCTTCCTATCTGAATTACAGAGAAGATGGGATTAGATACTTTCTAAAGTTATATTCCACCTCCAATATTTGATAAATCTGAACGGGGCTTGAGCAGGAGCTCTGTTCTGATCATTTCTATATCCCCAGTGCCTGGTACTTAACAAACACGGGATGGATGGGTGGATAAATATATGGGTAGAAGGGTGGATGGATGGGTGGATGGATGGAAAGTGGGTGGATGGATGGAAGAGTAGAATGAGGGTGGATGGACAGATAGATAAATGGATGATTGAATAAAGGAGTAAATTCTTTGGCCAGCTGATACAAAGAGCTGACTCATTGGAAAAGACCCTGATGCTGGGAAAGATTGAGGGCAAGAGGAGAAGGGGACGACAGAGGATGAGATGGCTGGATGGCATCACCTACTTGGTGGACATGAGTTTGGGGGGACTCCAGGAGTTGGTGATGGACAGGGAGGCCTGGCAATCTGCGGTTCACGGGGTCACAAAGAGTCAGACACAACTGAGCAATTCAACTGAACTGAAGGGAAATTCAGAGAGTTGAGAAGAGGAGAAAATATGGCTGACGGGCTGCTCCCTAGACTTCTGATTTGGAGTTGGAAGACGGCGATAACACCAAACACAGGAGAGCCTCACTTCCTTACCAAATACTCGATGGAAGAACAAATCTGGGGATGCCAAGGGGACGGAAGCCAATAAACCATCAAGAGACAGGTTGTGACAGAGGACAGAGCACAGACCGTAGGGTTGGAAGGATCTGGCTTCCAGTTTCGTTACTGCAGCCTAATCAGTGTGTAACACCAAGCCCAGTTTTCTCAGGGGTGCTGGGGATAACGTAATCCCCGGCCCTCTTGTATTCATTGTGAGGACTAAAGGAGGTACTGTATTGATACATATTTTACAGTGCCTGACACATAAGAGGTGTGCAGAAATGGTGCTGCCATCATGGTTAGGAAAGGCCTCAGCCAAGGAGAGGGGCCAGGCCAGACCTGGCACCTCAGAGTGGACTCCCTGTCTTGACGCTGCCTGAGACGCTTAGCTGAGAGATGCCAGAGGCAGAGGCCAAGCTCTCTGTCTATATCTGCCCATCTTAGCTCCGTAGTCCAACTGGCCAGACTTGGTAGGCTACAGGTCTGCCTTGATGCAGGGCAGTCCTGGCTGCATCCCTCCCTGACAGGTTCTTAAGGGGCCAGCCACCTGCCCTGTCCCACCTGACATAGGGATAGAACCCAGCCTCAGGACCCAGAGCCCCAACTTCTCAGGGAGCACTCAGACGTGAGGAACTTTCCATCCACATTGCAGGAATTTTTTTTGCAGAAAAAAAAAAAAACAAAACCTAAAAACCTTCATCCTTTGGCCTCTGGGAGAATATTCCTTTTATGTGAAACTGGCTGGGAGGAAAATTCAAGATTCCTTCTCCTTCGCCTAATTGATATCAACATGAAATATTCTGGTGTTGTTTTAATAAGACTTTGGTTTTCCAGCAAGAGTAGGGGAAAAAAAGAAAAAAGATCTTCTCCTGGACCAGAATATTTTTAGCGAAAATATTTTGCTTGCATCCTCCGCGCCCCCTCCCCTCCCTGTTCCTGCCCTGGCTTCAAAGGCACAGCAGTGCCGTTCTGGGGTGCTGAGCGGCCCACACTCGGCAGCCCCTCCGCCCCTCGCATGGCAGGCAGGCCAGCCAGGGAGTGCCAAGCCAGGAAGATATTTTTTCCAGAAGCGGCATCTGGCTCCTTGGCAGGCGCACAAGCAGTTGTGCTGGCAGCCGGGGCTAGCCGGGGTCTGCCGTGTGTTTAGGCTGCTGCCTCTTCGGACGCTCTCCCGCAGACACGGTGTTCTCTCTGCTGGGCCGGCCCCTCCCTCCTCACCCCTCGAGAGGGCGAGGGCGGGGCTGGGGGGACCTCAGAGCTCCTGAGGGCTCTGCCCCCTGCCTCTCAATGGGGTCTGACGCTGCAGACCCACCTGGGCGCCATCTCTTGCCAACTTGCATTTGGGCAGGTGGGTTAACCTGAGTCCTCAGTTTCCTCAGTTGGGAAATATGAGTCATCACCATCTCCATAAACTTTTCTGGCCTGGATCTGACGTTCCAGCTGAGTATCTTACCCTCTTCCCTTCATGCATGAACCCTCCACCCCTCTCCACGAGCGTGGCCTCCTTTGCATTCTCAAACCTCCAAAATCTTTGCAACCCCAGAGCTTTGGCACTTGCTCTAGCCTCTTTGTCCAACTATCGAACAGCTGGTTCCTCCTTGCCCTTCTAGTCGCCACTCAAAGGCCTCCTCCTCTGAGAGGTTTTCCCTGACTTCTCCATCCCAAGCAGCCACTTGAACTGCCAGCACGTCTCCCCGGAGATTTCCCTCAGATCAATTCCCACAGCTTGCTCTGTATATTTGGTATTGTTCACCCCTCTCTCGCCCCCAGCCAAGGGGCTCCGTGAGAACCAGAATCTGGTCTGTTCTACCCATTCCTCCATCCTGACTGTGCCACTCAGGGATTTCCCAGGAGCTTTTCAGGGACTCCCAGCCCCACTGGAGACGCCTCCTGATTCTCTGTTCAACAGCCCTCAAGACTCATAACACTCCCAGCCCAGCCCATCAGAGATGAGAAACGGGAAGGAGGCTAGCATTCATTATTTGCCCCCAACTTAATGCACGAAGACTGTCCCTCATGTCCTCTTCCTCTTCATCCCAACCCTGCAAGGTAGGACTGATTATCACTGATTTACAAATGAGGATACTTATAAGCTGAGGGGCCCACCTGCTGTCACACAGCTGGGAGATGGCCAGCTCAGCCTAACCCCATTGCCCCCTTTCTTCTAGTCCCCACAGCTGGTCCTGCCACCATGCTAGCTGGAGGCTCAGCCATGAGGCCACAGTCAGTCTAAGGAAAGCTCCACCATGCTAGCTGGAGGCTCAGGCAAGAGGCCACAGTCAGTCTAGTGACAGCTCCACCATGCTAGCTGGAGGCCCAGGCAGGAGGCCACAGTCAGTCTAAGGACAGTTCCACCATGCTAGCTGGAGGCTCAGCCATGAGGCCACAGTCAGTCTAAAGACAGTTCCACCATGCTAGCTGGAGGCTCAGCCATGAGGCCACAGTCAATCAAAGGAAAGCTCCACCATGCTAGCTGGAGGCTCAGCCATGAGGCCACAGTCAATCAAAGGAAAGTTCCACCATGCTAGCTGGAGGCCCAGGCAGGAGGCCACAGTCAATCAAAGGACAGCTCCACCATGCTAGCTGGAGGCCCAGGCAGGAGGCCACAGTGAGTCTAAGGACAGTTCCACCATGCTAGCTGGAGGCCCAGGCAGGAGGCCACAGTCAATCAAAGGACAGCTCCACCATGCTAGCTGGAGGCCCAGGCAGGAGGCCACAGTGAGTCTAAGGACAGCTCCCACGCAGAGTCCCTTGTGCCCTGCCGGTGTTCTCCAGCCTTCACGTTGTGAAACTCACAACGGCACTGTGAATGGGGATTGTGGAACCCCACCACGTAGAGGAGGAAACGGAGGCTCATGGGATTGAAGTGGCTCCCCTGAGTGCACACAGGAAGCAAGAAGTTCCCGAGGTGCTCAGTGGAATGGCCCCACTGCCAGAGTAAGATCCTTCTAGCGTTGGTGCCATGCTTTCTAAGCATCTTCAGTGACCGTTGTTGATCACACGGTTGGAATGGGTCTGTGCTCAGTCACTAAATGCATGGATGGGTGGATGAATGGATCCCAGAGCGAAATGGGAATTCCATTCTCCCTGGATAACAGGAACCAGGGTCCACAGCCTGCGTCTATTCCCTATCCCAGGCCTAGTTGTTGTTCAGCCGCTAAGTCATGTCCAGCGCTTTGTGACCCCATGGACTGCAGCATGCCAGGCTCCTCTGTCCTCCACTATCTCCCTCAGTTTTGTCAAATGCATGTCCACTGAGTCAATGATGCTATCTAATCATTTCATCCTCTGCCACCCCCTTCTCCTTTTGCCTTCAGTCTTTCCCAGCATCAGGGTCTTTTCCAATGAGTCGACACTTCGCATCAAGAGGCCAAAGTATTGGAGCTTCAGCTTCAGCATAAGTCCTTCCAACGAATATTCAGGGTCTAAACCTCATGGATGTCCAAGTGCCAGCTTCAAGCTGCATGGCTTTTCCCAGGGGCTGGCCCCACAGTGAAACCACTGCAACCAGCCCTCAGGGCTCTCAATCTCCCTCCGCTCCCCACCCCCAACCCCCATAGAAGCCAGAGATCAGAAATGATAGCCACAATTAATTAAATTAGTTCTGCAGCAACCTTCTATGTGGCCACCCAACTCTACTGCTTTGGGACATCAGAATGACGATGTTGAAGGGTACTCCTGAGCCTGCAGAGAACCTGAGGCACAGACAGGGGAAGAAACGTGTCGAGGTTACTCAGTCTTGGTCCTGGGGCTAACCTGTCTAGGTAGGGAGGGCTTCAGTGGCAGCTTTGTGCCCAAGCAGGTGTGACCCAGCAGCCACTCGGACCCCCCTGCCACAGGCACATTGTTATAGCTTCCTTTTTACAGGTGGTGGTGTTCGAGGCCTAGACTCAACCCTAGTGTCAGTGGAGGGGCAGGCGGGTCAGCTTCAAGACATTGTCCTTCGTCATGGGCAGCCCCAATCTGTTCACCAGACACAAGGAGACACATCTAGAATGGTTGCCTAGGCAGGGACAAGGCTGGACTATTCCTGGAGTCAAGCAGAGAGTGTCCTTGCTTGCCCACGCCCACCTCCCCTCTGAGTTTAGGCCCACCTTCCAACCTCAGGTGCCCTGTCTACATTCCAGTGGTGCTATAGCGCCCTGCCAGGCCTTCAAAGCTGCCATTCCTCTACCCAAAAGGCCCTTCTCTGCTTTATCCCTTGAAGAATACTTGCTCCTCCTCCAATTCCCAGTTCCCACCCTCTGACCCTTTTCCTACCTGGCCCCTCCCTGCTCTCTGCTCCTTGACAACCTGGCTGTGAGCTCTGTGCTGCAGAAACCTTGTCCAACAACCTTGAAACCTGCCCGCTCCCTGCACCAGTCCCAGGAACTGGCACATCTGAGAGCCCCGATGTCCCAGTTCTCTGAAGGTTTATTTCTCCTGAAGTTGCAGGGGTCCATCTTGAGAAGTGATTCATTTATAAACACTCTTGCTAATTTGGAGGAGTCTTTTGAACTGCAGAGGAGTTGACCAGCCTTTTCAGATGAACCACTGGGGCCAGGGACGACTAAGGAGCATTGTTTCACAACAGATGATTCTTTTCCTCTCTGGTCCCGAAAACCTCCCCAACCTGCTCACAGCCGAATCTTCGGCACCCAACACCAGCCTGGCACATACATCTTTGCAGGATAAAGAAATGAACGAATGCAGCTCTCAGCTCAGCAGCCTCTGAGCTGTCCAAATTTGCAGTTCCTCCATCCCCTACCTCAACAGAGAGTAAATATCAGGTTTGGAGCTGAAGACGACAGCAGTGGAATCTCAGTTCAGCCTCTTCCCAGAGTGGGAAAGCAGACTCCGGGAGTTTGTTTGAGACTTCGAGGTGTGACTGGGGCCTCGGGAGGGTCTGTCCCGCCCCAGGTTGCCCTGCCTGCTGGGGCAGGTGGGTCTGGGAGAGCCTGGCAGGCCTTTTCTCCCTTCCCACCCCGCCAGCCCTCTGCAGCCAGCTGTGTGGCAGACATTCCTGGGCCAGCTCATTGATATTCAGGAATGGAACTTGAGCTGCTCGGGAGAGAGCGGGCAGGCATTAGGCCCTCTGCCTGGGCCCTTCTGCCCTGTACAGGGAGGGTCTGAACACCCTCACCAGCCAGAGGGAGCATCCCAAGCCCTGGACACGCGAAGCTGGATGGCCAGGGAAACTGAGGCCTCCAGTGGGGACCGCTCACCCCAGGGTGCTCAGGGGTGGCGGGGGTCTGCAGCACCCCTCACAGAGCTCATTCTCAGGCCGCCCTCTGCTGAGAATCCCAAGCTGCCTGCTCCTCCAGGTGCTTCCGAGGCCCTCCCAGCTCCACGCTGCTCTCCAGAGGCCCTATGAGGCCCCACGGAGGGAGGGGCGCCAGGTTGCAGACTGGAGGCTGGCCGGCCTTCCCACACCGTCTCAGCGGGAGCGCTGACGGGGAGCCTCCTCATTCACAGCCTGTTTGCCAAGCCCCCAGCTCACACCTCCGGGTTTTTGCAGATGGGCCTTGTTTTTCCTTGGGGTGTGAAAGAGCCGGTCATTGCAGGGGCCTCCTCCCCTTCAGGCAGCTGGCTCAGGCTGGCCACTAACTCCCAGCTCCCAAGGAGACAGGCCCCTGACCCAGGGGTCAGAGGCTGACAAGGGGGTGGTACCCTCTCAGAGACAGCTGGGACCGGTCCTAGCGGACCCAGCCCTGGGACACAAGCCCTCTGCCCAGGATGAGGCATAAAAGTCCCTCCTCCTCCTCCCTGGAGCACCACTTAGCTACCCACCACCACTGTCACCAGCACCTTGAAGCTTCTGGTCCCACCTCCGGGCCTCGGTCGAATCCCTCTGGGCCCAAGTGTCCATCCTTCTTCCAGACACCTGAGGGGCTCAGGGCAAAGCACCATGTCCCTGAAGGATGGCCCGTCCCTCTGAATCCTCACCCCCGTAGGCTGTGCAGTCTCTCCTCGGGCCCAGCATGCCAGCTGTCCTCCTTTCAGAGCCTTTTCGGGGTGCCCTCCAGATCGAGTGTTCCATTAGCAGCACACCCCCTCACACCCGGAGAGCCCCGGGCCCCTCACTCCAGCAGAGCTGGCCCTTCCTTGAGGGTGTCCTCCCCCCACACCTCCCAAGGGAGGCTGGGTTTCCTCTCACACCTCAGAGAAAGGAAGTGGAGGTGGCGCTGCCTTGCTCCCCACAGCCCCCGCTCCTTTGGGGTTCAGGCCGATAGGTTACACCTCACCCCCATCACGATCGTCCACCAGCCTCTCCTTTGCTCTTCACTCACTGAGGGCTCCCTTCTCAACCTGTCTTGCTGCTGCCCTGGTCCCTTGGACACCCCTACAGACATCCCAACCGAGTCCTTGGCCTCCCTGACCTTGGACGTCCTCGTCACCGATGCCCCTCTGCTCCAAATCAGCTGTCATAACTTGTTACCAGAAATACAAGAATTCAAACCTTGCATTCTCCAACCACAGCCCTCTCTGTCTTTGAGGTTGATTTGCCCCCCGTCTACTCCCTCTGAGCAGTTCTCAACGCATCCATTGATTCTAGCATCTCTGTCCCCCACTTAGCTGAGTTCCTGTGCCTCTTCTCCAGCCCAGATCCCACGGCACATCTGTATCATCACGACATACTCTCCCCTTCCAGCCTCCTCTGCCTCCATCACCCTGAGCCATGAGCCTGGATTAGGTCCACCCACCCCACACACCCCGCCTCCTCTGCTCCTGCTTTGAACTCACCTGAAGGAACCCACCCAGCCAGGCAGATGGTCTCTGGAACCACAGTCCCTCCCATGCACCAGGTGACTCGCTGCCAGCAGGCTGGCCCTCCACTCCAGCCTGCTTGCCCTCCCTCCTTCCACAACGGCTCTTTTATCGCTCCTTCCTGCTCCTCAACCCTCTGATCACCCTTCCTCCTTCAGCCTCACCCTTGCCCAAGCCCTATCCTGTTTTCCACAAGATATCAGAGAGTCTTGATCTTCATAAGGGAGACGGAAGCCTACAGATGGGAGTCCCTGCCTCTCCCAGCCACGCCCTTGTATCTCCACTCTCCTCCTCTCCCCTCACCATGGAGATGACGGTCCAGCTGCTCCCAAAGGCCGGTCTCCCCAGCTGGGCTCTCCCATCCCGTTTCCCCTGGTGATCTGACACCCATCAATGCACTGTGTCCTGAATCTCTATTTTCTCCTTCTTTGCTGGGTTCTTTGTTGTCAGCGTTTTTAAATGTTTCTGTCTTGGATTTCATTCCCTTTCTCAACCAAATGTTTCAGAAATTTTCAGTTGTCTATCCTCTCACCTCCACACCACACTTTCACTCTCAACTTGCTTCAACCAAACTTTAAGCCCTGGCTTCCCAGGGGCTTCTCTCATTTAGTCCCCTGGTGATGGCTGCGTCACCGAATCCAGGGGACTCACAGCGTCAGTGCTGGTCACTCATCTCCCTCTCACTATCCTGGTTTTCTCCTACCTCTGGCCGTGGCTTTGGTCTCCTTTGGAGCTAGGGTGACCAGATGTCCTAGTTTGCCTGCAACTGCAGGATAGTTGGTCGTTTTATTTGGGGTGCTATCTTCTCTGCCTGGATTGAACTCCGTGAGCTTGATCATCCACAACTTTTCTTCCTACGCTGCTCTTTTGCACCAAGTGTTCTCTCACATCCCTGTAAATTAAGTAAAATACACCTGCCAGGGCTTCTCAGTGGTAAAGAATCTGCCTGTCATTGCAGGAGACACGGGTGCAAACACTGATCTAGAGAGATTCCACATGTTGTGAAGCAACTGAGCCCAGGAGCCACAACCACTGAGTCCATGCTCCAGAGCCCAGGACCCACAACCACTGAGCCTCTGCTCTAGAGCCCAGGAGAAACAACCACTGGGCCTCTGCTCCAGAGCCTGGGAGCCACAATCACCAGGCCTGTGCTCTAGAGCCCGGGAGCCACAACCACTGGGCCTGTGCTCTAGAGCCCCGGAGCCACAACCACCGAGCCCACATGTTGCCATTACTGAAGCCTGTGCACCCGAAAGCCTGTGCTCTGCCGCACGAGAAGCCACCAGAGTAAGAAGCCTGCCGCGGCCACTGGAGAGCAGCCCCGGGTCTCTGCAACTAGAGAAAAGCCCAAGCAGCAGTGAAGGCCCAGCACAACTGAAAACAAACACACACAAAGATAAATAAAAACTCGAAAGGAAAACGCACATGCCATTGACTCCTAAAGGTGATCCTCCACTTCTCTGAGCTGTTGTTCCTGTCCCCTGAGCTCCTCCAGGGCAGGGTCGCATGTTACTCCATCCTGTGTCCCCGCTGTCTGATGCCCACCTGGAACCTGGGGCTCTGTAATGATCAGTGAAGTGAAAGTCGTTCAGTCGTGTCCGACTCTTGGCAACCCCATGGACTATACAGCCCATGGAAATCTCCAAGCCAGAAAACTGGAGTGGGTAGCCTTTCCCTTCTCCAGGAGATCTTTCCTACTCAGGAATCGAACTCAGGTCTCCCAGATTGCACCGGATTCTTTACCAGCTGAGCCACCAGGGAGGCCTATAATGATAAAATTTGCTCTAAGAACAGCTAGCATACACTGAGGGCTCGCCACATGCCCTCACTGCTCCAAGAGCCTTATGTGAGCCAACTCACTTAATCCCCCATTGTGGAGGAAAGGAAACCAAGGCCACAGAGGGTCAATGGCAGGCCCAGGGCCACACTGCCAGGAAGCATGGAGCCAGGATGGGAATGCAAGCAGCCTGGCTCTACCGCTCACCTGGTCTCCCCAGTGCAAGGCCTCCCCGGTGGAGCAGTGAGCGACTCTTGTTTATTGAGTTGAGCTGAGCAGAGGCAGCTCCCCACCAGAGTAAAGGCAGAGATCCCAGAGTTCAGCCAACCTCCTCCTGTTTTTAGAACTGGAGCCAGAGATGCCATTTGCCAAATGCTAAAGAAATATGTAAGGGAGCAGTTAAAGCTTGACTGGGGGGCAGGGGAGGGGGCAGGCACTCCTTGGTTTTAAATGCCCACATTTTACCTACCAGCTCTTGGACCTTGTTCAAGCAATGTGTTTATTTCATACCTCAATTTCCTCATCTTTAAAATGGGAGACAGTCAAAGTAAAGATTTTTTAAGTGATGTTTTTGTTCACTTGAAATAGTTTTTTTTAATAGTTTTAATTTATTTATTTGACTGTGCGGGGTCTTAGTTGCAGTGTGTGGGATCTTCCAGTTTGAGGCATGCAGGGCTTTTTTTAAGTTGCAGCAAAAGGGATCTTTAGTTGCAGCATGCAGAATCTTTAGTTGCAGCATGAAGGATCTTCCGTTGAGGCATGTGAACTCTTGGTTGCAGCATGTGGGATCTAGTTTCCTGACAAGGGACCGAACTGGGGGTCCCTGCATTGGGAGTGCAGAATCTTAGCCACTGGACCACCAAGGACATCCCCGAATACACACAATGTCCTTAACACAGGAGCAGGTACAAAGCCGATGAGCAGTAAGTATTTGCTGCACGCATCCTATATACTAGGTGCTGCGTTCCCTGCTAGGGCACCCATTGGAAAGGCTAGGCAGGGGGAGGCGCATCCGCAGTTGTGGGTGGAGGAAAATCTCCGAGGAAAACCGACCTCTGCGGGATTTGGTTGCTTTGGTAACAGAGTTGCTGAGCTGTGTCTAAACAGCTTGTGCCTGGGGTGAAACAACTTGCTCGGTTGCTCTCACACCTCTGTGCCTTTGCACAGGCTACTCCGCGGGCATTCTTTCCTTCACCCATGTCTAACTGGAAAACTCCTGCCCAACCTGTAACACCCAGCCTGCACACTACCTTCGCTGTGAGGCTGCCTCTGATTGCCGCTAAATAGAATCAGTCTCCCTTTCACCGGGCTTCCCCAAATGTGTTGTGTACACTCTTGCATTCACTTACAAATCAGTAAGTAGAAGATCAATTGTTCCATAGATAGATAGACCAATCAAACAAACATTTGCTGAGTACCTACTTAGGGCACTAATGTTACAAATTATCCCCAAATACTAGCATCTATTGAGTATTTATTATTAGTCGGGCCGTTTTTAGTGCTTTATATATAATTTTCACAACAACACTAAGAGATAGGAACTGTGATTATCTCCATTGTACATATGGATGCACTGAGGAACTGTTAGCCAGGTCTCACAGCTAAGAATCGCTGATGTCAGGACTGCGGCTGGGCCCTTAGTCACTCTTATACTGCCTCTTCTGGGCTGAGTAAGTCAGTCCCTGCCCTTGACTTTCAGCCGCATCCACTGTTTATTTCTACAGTGGTTTGCCTGGGACTGAAGGGTTTCACAGGATGTGAGACTCTCAGTGTTAAATTCAGGAAAATCCTGCCTAACCCCAGACAAGTCAGTCACCTTGGTCTTCCCTCAGAAATCTCCTAGAATCAGGTTCACACCCCATCTGTAGACTCCACACCCACCTTCCCAAGCAGCCTCCGAAGGAAAGGAAAAAGCTGTGTCCAAGTGAGATCTTGTCCAAAGACAGGGAAGCCCCCCACCCCGGCTGCTTATCCAGACCCTCCCAGTCCCCAGGGCCTGCAGGCTGGCGGAAGCGGACTTGAGGAGGGGTTGGCCCGAGGCCTGCGGGCAGGGCGGTGACCTCAGAGCAGGTGCCGGGCTCACTTCATCTCCGGAGCGAGGGCGAGTGACCGCCGAGGGGCTCGCTTCCTGCCTCAGCCCATTCCTGGGCCCAGGCCTCCCTCAGCAGGGCCAAGGTGATGCTTTTCCCAGTTCAGCCAGGAGCTGGGGAGACTTGGCCTGCATTCGCCTGGTGCCAGCGAGCCCTTCCGAGGTGAAGGAGGGGAAAGCCATCCAGGCAAGCTGGGCTCTTTCCCCTCTGCCCATCTCTTCTTCCCAGCCCATGCTCTGGCCCTTGGGATCCACTCAGACACCCCTCTCCTCCATGTAAAGTAGTTACTTAAAGCTGAAGGGAGGGACAACATTCTAGAAAAAAATTGAGAAAAATAGGGTATGTAGCATCAGGCCTGAAAAGAAAAAGTCTTCAGTAAATACCAACTCCATCACATTAGTGTAAAACCATGTCACATAGTCCCTAGCTTAAACACAATAAACTCATTGACTCCCACAGCCCCAGCAGCGATCACCCTATTTTCCTTCTCCCCTCCCGGTAGAATGCCTCAAAAGACTGTGCTTACTCTCTCCATCTCCTCGCGCCCCCTTCTCCCAGCCCTGCTTGCACCATCCCCACCTTCCATGACCACTGCATTTCTGTAACACAAAGCCCTCCCGTGGGCAATGTGCAGCCCCCCTTTCCTCCGCCTCTTCCGCCTGCTTCTCGTCCCCCTCCTCCTCCACCTCAATCCCCCAGCTGCCCTGTGCCCAAGGGATGCTCTCTCTCCTTCTTCACACCTCCTTTGCACTTAGCTTTTGGACTCACTCTCCCTGGTTCCACTCCTGCCCTCTGGCCACTCTTTGTCTGCTGCCTCAGCTGATTACCCGTCATCCTGCTGCCCCTAAATATCAGAACGCCTCGAGTTTCTGTCCTCTCTCTACAAAACTTTCTTTGGTGTGGATCTCATCAGTGTCCCTCCTCTAAATATGCTCTCTGAATGTCAACTACTTCCAACACCGGTGTTCAGTCCAGAAAGTAGAGTTGCTTCTCTTTAATATCCCAGATACGTACCTACACAAACACCTCTGCCCTTCTGACTCCCCTTCTACATATCCGCAAATCTACAGAGCTGCCTCCAAAGCAGCTGCTCCAACCACTTTGCGAAAAGTAGCTCACACTTCCGTAAACACCTACCTCCAAAACTTGCTTTGTTTCTCTTCATATCATTTATCACAGCCTGTTGTTTTATATATTTATTTGCTTATATGAAAAAATATAATCTCCTTCTCTCAGCACAGGTCCTCTCTATTTACTTTAGCTTCAATTCCTCTAATAAATATACATTATATTTATTAATAATATAATTATAAGTATATATAATATATACCTTTAACATAGACACATTCTATTAATAGCTCCAGTGCTATCCCAGAGGAACACCTGGCATGGAGTAGGCACACTGTACACACTTGTGGAATGAGTGAATGGATAAAGTAGTAGTAAGAAACAAATAAGCATTTGAATGAGTAAATTAATAAAACATTATGTTAACGACAAAAAGTGGCATACTATGGAAAATAAGTCAACAGTTTAAAGGAATGGATTACTGATAATGCAGCAACATGGATGCACCCCCAAATCATTAATCAAAGTGAAAGCAATCAGACATACAGAGGGCACATTGTGCGGTTCCATCTATATAACATTCTAGAAAATGCAAGTTAATCCACAGAAGCAGAAAGCAGATCCACGGTTGCCTGGGAATGGAGTTGGGCGGAGGCGCGGATTGCAAAGGGGGTTATGAAGGTGTTTCGTGTTTTGATTGTGGCGATGGTTTCACCTGTGCATAGATGTGTGCTGAGTCGCTTCAGTTGTGTCCGACTCTTTGTGACCTTGTGGACTGGAGCCCGCCAGGCTCCTCTGTCCATGGGATTCTCCAGGCAAGAAAACTGGAGTGGGCTGCCATGCCCTCCTCCAGGGGATCTTCCTGACCCAGGGATTGAACCTGTGTCTCTTAAGTCCCCTGCATTGGCAAGTGGGTCGTTTGCCGCCAGCGCCACCTGGGAAGCCCTCACTGGTGCATACATTTGTCAAAACTCAAATTATTCACTTTAAATGGATGCAGTTTATGGTACATAAATTATACCTCAGGGCTCTAGATACACAGATGTAACTCAAATTGCCACAACTTAGGTCTTTCTTTCCCAAACCAGACTTTTCCCAATGAGGATGGAAATGGGAACTTGTATTTATGTAATGCTTATTATATTCCAGACAACTTGTCATAATTATGTCACTGCTTTACACAAAGGGCTTGAGCAATATTATTCCCATTTTATAGAGAAGGGCTCTGAGTTTCAATATAGGAAAGTGACATCTCCAAAATCATACAGCCCGAAAGATGGCAGAGCCAAGATTCAAACCTGGGTTTCTCAGACTCCCAAGCTATATCATGAACTTCATCCCACCCCGATAGAAACTTGGTGTGTTTGTGTGTGCATGTTTGTGTGTGTGACTGTGTGTGTGGCCTTGGACATGCCTCTCATCTGTCCTGAAGAAAGCATCGATTGCCACTGCAAGGGGACCAAATGTGTTTCTCATCATTTTTAAGTATCATGAGAAGATTCAGGCAGAAGCAGTAGCCAGGCCCAGATGTTGTCCTTGGTCCATTGAGGACAAAGAAATCATTCCACTTGGAGCAAGAGACTCAGCCAGGGGTGTCCCTTTTGAGCCGAGAGAGGTCAAAGTCTATTCAGTGCCTCAGTGTGGGGCTCAGGGGGTCACATCAGCAGTGTCAGGGAGGTGTGTATATTGAAGCTGGGGTGGGAGGATTTGGAAGAGACCTCAGTATGAATCTGCCCTGTAAATCATAACCTACCACCCATAAGGGAGAAAGAGGGGGAGAAGCAGAGGAATCCATTAAACTGACACATTTGAAAGCTTAACAATATTCAGGGCACTGTGCCAGACACTTGCACGCACACCTCGCTTGAACCTCACAGCACCTGCCAGGTAGATAGAATTTTATTTCTCTTTTTTGAGATAAAGAAACAGAGGCTCAGAGGAATGAAGGAGCTTGCATAAATCACACACATGGTATGTGGTATGTTGCTTTCCTTCTACCAAGTCTTTCTTCCATAATAGAGGTCTTGTCATCTCTAGATTTTCCCAATTTAGCATTTGCCCAAAGAACCCTACTGTCCCAAACATCTATTCACATATCCATCCACTCACTTATCCACCCTTCCACCCATTTATACTTATATCTAATCTATATACTTTACCATTCAATTATCTGTTAATTCAATCTGTGCATACACGCATTCACCCAGCCATCCATCAGTGCATGTAAATACGCACCCAACAACAGAGTCACTATATAACGTCCAACTAGTCAATCGGCCGTTCAACCACCTACGGCCCTCACCCAGACTCAGTCAATTACACATCCACCTGCCTGTCTGTCCCCTACCTATAAATTTAACCAATCATTCCATTATTCATTCATTCATTCATCCTCCCATCCAAACACATAGCAAACCACATACCATCCATCTTCTCACCCACATGTCCAATCACCCACTTTCAGCCACCCAGCCACCCACTTTGCACATATACAAAGATAGACCCTTGCTGCAATGGTTAATGTCAAGTGTTAAGTTGGCTAGGCCATGGTCCCCGGGTATTTTGTCAAACAGTAGTCAGGATGCAGCATGAAGATGTTTTTAAACGAGATTAACATTTAGATTAATGGAAAATTTTCAGTAAAGCAGATTACCTTCCATAATATGAGTAGGCCTCATCCAATGAGTTGGAGGCCTTAAGAGGAAAAAATGTTGAGTTTCCTGAGGGAGAGGGGATTCTGAAGCTTATGGATTTGAGCGATATTTTCAAGCAGCATTGGCAGAATTTGGTGACTGAAAGATGATGGCATCAGAGAGAACCCCACGTTTCTGGCTTGAGAGCGGACATAAGCGGAGGTGTCGCGGCTGAGAACAAGGAGATGGCAGATGGGGAAAGAAAGTCAACAGTTCAGGCTTGGCTGCCTTGGCTTGGTGGTTCCGGGGGCCTCTGTGGGGCACAGTGAGCACAAGGGGAGATAAGATCAGCTGGAGATTAGGAACCAAAAACCGAGGGTAGAGGATTGAGTTGGAAGGAATGAGCAGGTGACCGATTTGAACTGAGGAGTCTCAGGGCCATAAACAGACTTCTATCGGGGAGCAGCAAGGGGATCCCAGAAGACTCGTTTCTCCCCTGGCTGGGGTCCTGACCTCCCCCTGCTCTGAGCTCCTGGGTGGAGTTTGGCTCTGACCAGGGGACCCTCCAAGCCGCTCCTTCTTTCCCTGGGGTTCATGGAGGGTTCACAGGAGCAGACAGGCCCCGTAGGGCTCCTGCACAGATGGGAAATGGGGCCATCTCAGGCTCCAGCCCAGGGGTGGGCCCCAGAGCTCCAGCTGGAAACCCCATTTGGGGGCTGCAGGGATGTGTGTAAAACTGCTCCCTGGGTGGCTCAGGCTGTGCAGCTCAGAGAACAAACTGTTGTCTCTGCCATAAATCCCCTCAGCCATAAAGCCCCTTCCCCCCTGACCCCTTGGTTGGGGTGAGCAACTGAGGGCAGGGCAAGGCAGGGTGATGACCTCCTGACTCCAAGGCCACTGGCCTCCCGGCCCACCAGGCCGCTCCTTTCAAGGCCTCCTGAGCCCGCACAGGGCCCTAACTGTGGGACGCAGGCCTGGCCTAGGAGTCGGAAATGCTGGTTCAAGGCCCGGCTGTGCCCTGGCTCCCCTTCAGGTCATTCTCCCTGTCTGTATCTCAGTCTCCTCTTAGCAAATCGTTTTTGAGAACCCCAGTCTTGCCTCTGAAGGGGAGAGTGGGGACAAATGAAGGGGTAGTTTCATTAGCAAGCTCCACCGTCACTGAACCTCTCTGGGCCTCAGGTTCCCCACCTAGAAAATTGGGGTGATGTTAAGACCTACGTCAAGGTGTTGTGTGGACAAAACGAGACCCTAAACTAGGTCCTGCCAGCAAAGCACAGAATCCAAGGCTTTTGAGCAGTTTTTTGAAAGAAAAGTGATTCCTTTGGTAAAAATATTAAAGGAGCTAGAATTGTTATTTAACACTTTGACAACTAAGAAAAATGTGATTCATGATGATTTTGTGAACTGCCTTGGAAATGACATGATATGTTTTATAGTGCTTCATTTCCCTAGGATTTTTATTAATTTATTTTATAAATGTGTATACTATATAAAAATTAATGCACGTGGTACAAAACTAAGAATGTATACATGAGAAGTCAGCCATCTTCACACCCAAGTTTCCCAGTGACCTAGATTCCAACCAGTATTAACACTTTTCTTTATTCTTCCAGAGAACTTCATCTATCTATATATATATATATGGGGAAGGGGCTTCCCAGCTGGTACTAGTGGTGAAGAACCCATGTGACAATGCCGGAAACATAAAAAGACGTGGGGTCAATCTCTGGGTCAGGAAGGTCCCCTGGAGGAGGGCATGGCAACCGACTCCAGTATTCTTGCCTGGAGAATCCCATGCACAGAGGAGCTAGTGGGTTACGGTCCATGGGGTCACAGAGTCGGACATGACTGAAGTGACTTAGCATACACATACATAGATAGAAAGATATGGGAGGAAGCCAGACACACTGATGAAGAATTGAGGTCACTGACGTGAACGGCAAGGACCTTGAGAAGCGTGGAAGGTTGAGAATGCTCAGAGGAATTCGTGCCGCACCATGGAGATCGCCCCTTTCAGCCCCACAGTACTCACTCCCCAGCTGCCCACAGGGCCACCTGAGGAGGGCACAGAACCAAGCCCTGCCCCAGGACCAGCCCTCAGCCTCGACAAAGGCTACACCCCTCTTGGGGCAGCCCCCATCCAAACGCTGGCCTCGGTTCAATTCCAAGCGCCCCAGAAATGGCCGTGGGATTGGGAGGCCTTCGAGTCCAGCACAAGGCCACCCGTTTCCCCTCTGCCCAGGCCCGCTCTCACCCCCTGAGAGGACTCCCAGCCACGCAGCAGTGGGGGGAGCCCAGAAACGCTCACTGGTGTTTTGAGAGGTTGGGGAAAGCGGTCACTACAAGACTCCTGAAGCAGATGGCGTGGCTAAGCATCATGATATCAGAAAGTTACCGGCTGTTTATCAGACCAAGCAAACAAGAAGTGGCGAGTATACTGGAGACTTTGGTGAGAAGCCTGCAAACAGAGAGTGGGAGAGAAACTTTGAAGATCTGGGGACCCGCCACGTGAGTGCTAGTTTAAGGGCCCAGTCGTCTGGGAGCATGCTGAGTCAACGCCCTTGACACTAAAGAACCACTTACTGCATCTCACCGCTCCCACCATGAAGAAGGGCATTCAGTGCCTGGTAAGACCCTGTAGGTTCTAGAGGCAGCAGGTTTCACGCTGGGAAATACTGTTCTGCTTCATTCACCAAGTGAACACGGAAGCTGGGCTGTGTGGGGGGGGCAAGGAAACAAATTAATTAACACAATTATTTTTAAGTGGGGGAGAGGAAAATACAGGGGTGGGGAGTAAGAGGTATAGACCATTAGGTATAAAATAAGCTACAAGTATGTGCTGTGCAACTCAGGGAATATAACCAATATTTTACAATAACCACAAATGGAGTATGACTTTAAAAAATAATGGCTCACTGTGTGGTACACCTGTACATGTAACATTGTATGGCAACTATACTTCAGGAAAAATAATAAGACAAAATTTAAAATAAAAATAACAAATAAAAAGCCCCCAAATGGCCTATGGCTTAATCAAAGACAAACTTATTTCTCACGCATGTCAAGTCCCATGATGATGAGGGGTTGGTGGCTCTGCTTCACGGAGTCACCCAGGGACCCAGGATTTTCCATCCTGTGGGTCTAGCATCTCCTCGGGCTTGAGTCTTTTGAATCGTCTGCAAATGGCCAGGAAATAGTAGAAGCCAGGGACACAACGGCTCCTGCAGGGTGCTGCACGGCTGTGGACCCGTTTCTCCCACCCACACTCCAGGACCTGAGCCTCTTCACGGCCTCACTTAGCTGCAAGGGAGTGTGGAAATGTAGTCCAGCTGTGAGTCTGGGGGATAAGAGGAAACAGATTTGGAGCACAGTTCACCAGTCTCTGCCCCAGGCTTTGAGCAGGGAGGCCACCAATATGCTTGGCACACAGCTAAGGGCTTGGAAGGCCTCATTGGTGCCTGCCTCCCTGTAGAGCTAACATTTAGCTAGGACTTCCAGTTCAGAGGGCTGTTGGCAGCCAATGGCTGCTCTGCTGGGCCAGACTCTGTCCTGTCATTCACCATACTGAACACCGCCTTGCATCCCCTGGCTTAGAATGTTTCCCATAATCGCTCAGCATCTGATGTTGGAATTAGACCCTCAGAGGTGAACACAGGCTCTGCCCTTCGCTGGGTGACTTTGCTCAAGTCACTTAACCTTGACCTTGTCTTGCTTAGCCAGGCACTGTGAATCAATGGAATCAGAGAAGAGACCAAGCATGTTGAGCCCAGTCCTGGAGCATACCAAGGACTCAATTTGGTGTCGTTCTCCCTTTTTTCTACAAAACCAATGTTTACTCTCAGAGTCTTCCTGAGTTAAGATGGTTTTGGATATTAATTTAGTCCCAATATAAGTACACTAGGTTGAATTTCACAATCGGGAGACGAGTAAAAGTCTTCCGGGAAATAGATTAGCTCAAAGCTTCTTTATCCTAGCTGTGTGTGGAATCACCTGGGGGTCTTTTCATTTGGCATCACTCTTCTTCTTCTAACTCTGGCCAACCAGTTCAGGTATCCTAACCCAGAAATATCAGCAAAGGAAAAATCTAGAAACAATCTGAGTCAGAGCTGAGGGGCAGGCAGAGAAATGGGATCTGAAACCATTACCTGTTCTATCAAAGGAGTGAGAGTGTGTTGTTCAAGCTTCAGCAGAGAGAAGGGGGTCAGTGGGGCTTGAGGAAGCTCCCTCTTGACCTCCACTCAGCTCCTCCCAGGCATGGGGCCGGTGGCTTGCTCTGCCCCTTCCTCTGGAAGCCCCGCTCCCTAGTTGTCCTGCTTCCAGCCAGCCCCCTCTGATCCATGCTTCACAATTCCTGTCCAGGGGGAATCCTTCTAAAGCACAGCCTTGACTTTCAACCCTATCTGCAGTCCTGCCGTGCCCTTCATCATGTTCGGAGTGGACCTAAGCCCTTGCAGGTCTGCACAATTCACCTTGACCTTGAGCCCTGTCTGCCTTTGTACCCCTCAGTACACTCCTCCCCTCCCCGCCACACAGACACCACTTGCTATTTATGCTCCACTCTGAGCTTCTTTGGGTTTCCAGAAAACACCAGGCACTCGCTTTCTCTCTCACTCTGAGGTTTAGCACATACTGGTCCTTCGGGCTGAAATGCTGTTTCCCCACCCCCACCCAGTTAATTCTGACTCATTCTGCAGAGCCCGACCTTAAATTTCATCTCTGCCAGGAAGCATAACCATGCTTACCAGAGATTTTGTGTTAAGTGACCCCCACTCATCAACTTCTACAGCCCTCTGTCCCCTTCCCAATTCCACATGCCAGTTTATTCTAAATGAACCCAGTGGTATTATAATAATACTCTGTGTTATAATTTGAGATGCCTCAACATTCAACTTCAGCCTCAGAATTCAACCCAAATATACTATTTGGCTTCAGCCTTGGTCTCTGCTTTGTAAAGCCAGTAACCAAATGCCAACTTCACAGTCATTTTTGGCATCCCTAAATTGTGTGTGATAAATGGTCACGTAATCATGTAGGTTTCCCAACATGTCCGATCATTGTAACGACATCAGTAATTCTTAGAAGACACACCATTGATAATATCTAAACCTTTGCTTCTGAACATAGGCAATGATTCCAAATATAACTCCAAGTGAAAATTGCCTTGGAGGATTTATGTCTTATTGGTCAAAGAATGATGTATTATTACTAGCTTAAAAGCCTGTAATAACTCATGACAGTTGTGAGCACTGTTCATTTTATGTACACAAACAATCATTAGGAAGGCTCACATAGTTAGTTCAGTTCAGTTCAGTCTCTCAGTTGTGTCCGACTCTTTGCGACCCCATGAATCGCAGCACGCCAGGCCTCCCTGTCCATCACCAACTCCCGGAGTTCACTCAGACTCACGTCCATCGAGTCAGTGATGCCATCCAGCCATCTCATCCTCTGTCGTCCTCTTCTTCTCCTGCCCCCAATCCCTCCCAGCATCAATGTCTTTTCCAATGAGTCAACTCTTTGCATGAGGTGGCCAAAGTACTGGAGCTTCAGCTTTAGCATCATTCCTTCCAAAGAAATCCCAGGGCTGATCTCCTTCAGAATGGACTGGTTGGACCTCCTTGCAGTCCAAGGGACTCTCAAGAGTCTTCTCCAACACCACAGTTCAAAAGCATCAATTCTTTGGTGCTCAGCCTTCTTCACAGTCCAACTCTCACATCCATACATGACCACTGGAAAACCATAGCCTTGAGGAGACGAATCTTAGCCGGCAAAGTAATGTCTCTGCTTTTGAATATGCTATCTAGGTTGGTCGTAACTTTTCTTCCAAGGAGTAAGTGTCTTTTAATTTCATGGCTGCAATCACCATCTGCAGTGATTTTGGAGCCCCCAAAAATAAAGTCTGACACTGTTTCCACTGTTTCTCCATCTATGGTTAAGGTTAACAAATTGATAGCAAATGGGAATCAACTCTCACTTTTCTGCATATCTTGGGAGCCGAGGCTCTGAACTGTGTTTTCAGTCCTGGAAGATAGATGGTGTCTCCCTCCACAGCAGTGGACACTTGTCTACTATCCAGTAGAACAAAGAAAGTGTCTTTCTCCAGGGCAAAAGTCAGGCAAGATTTCTGCCCACTAAAAGGATCTAATTCCCCCTACTTCAGGCTGCTCAGCTGTGGCACAAACCAACTGAATGTACAGCATTCACCTGGCCTTTCCACATCTGCCCACATCAGTGACATTCATGCTGCCTGCTGAATCAATGTACTTTGATTGTTCTTTGACCCAGGAGGCCTGTGTCTTCTGCCAGCCTCCATGAAGCCCTGCAGGCCAATCTGTTACCTTACAAGTAGATAACATCTCAGACCCTTTACAGTTCTTGACAACCATTTATTTGAAATTTTTTATAATGTCAGATTTTTAAAAATTCTATTTATTGATTTATTTTTGGCGGTGCTGAGTTTTCGTTGCTGCACACAGGCTCTTCTCTCCTTGCAGCGAGCGGGGTCTCCTCCATCGTGGTGTGTGCGCTTCTCACTGTGGTGCTTCTCTTGTTGCACAGGCTCCGTAGCTGTGTTGCACAAGCTTAGCTGCTCTGAGGCATGTGCGATCTTCCCAGACCAGAGAGGGGATCTGTGTCCCCTGTGTTGGCAAGATTCCTACCCCCTGTACTGCCAGGGAAGTCTTATTTGAACATGAAGACAGAGTTTGTCTGTGGTCAGTTTCCCTGGGAAACTGGCTCTGAGATGGATACATGGATGGGGAGATGGAGGAAAAAAGGAAGAATTCCTCTCAGGTGTTCAGACAGGAGAGGTGACTTATCATCCCTGCGGGTCTGGGGAAGAGAGGCAGGTATGAAGCAGTAGACAGTGGATAAATTCTCATATGCGGCTGCCGGATCCAGCACTTCTCCTGTTTCCAATCTGGCACTGGCGGTCTCCAAAGAGGGCTGCAATTAAACCCAGCTGAACCCCAAGCCCCGAGGATGGGAAGTTGACAAATTCTGCACCCCAACTGACAGGCAGGTGGGGTTGTCAACCATAGAGAAGGAGGGCTGCAAAAAGTCAGGGTACAGACCTCCCTCCTGGGCTCAACACTTGAATCAGGGGATTAAGCACATGACTATTTTTAACCAGGTGAAATTTGTGAAAAGCAGACAGGGCTCAAAATGCAGAAGAAACCTGCTTTGAATTTGCAGAGCAGACCTCCATGAGAGCAGAGGGGGGCTTACTGGGGAGCTCCTTTTCTAAGAGAAGGAGGTGGAGGAAATTTGAGAAAAAAGGTGGGGGAGGGCTCACCCCCACTGGACTCCCACCATGGGTCAGGCAAGATGTTGAGAGGCTTAGAAATGACATCTCCAAACTCCAGTCACCCCTCCACCACCTCCACATGCAAGGGCCACCTGTATGTTGCTCCTGCTGAGGATGCAAACTCTGATCAATAGGAATAATAACAGCAAAGGGATCAGCAAACTTTCTATAAAGGGGCAGGTAATAAATATCTTGGGTTTGTAGCCATATGGTCTTGTCCCACAATTCTGCTCTGCCATTGTGGTGTGACAATAGACAATCTGTAAACAAATGCATGGGGTTGTGTGCCAATAAAACTTTATTTGTATACATAAAATATATTTTATTTTGGACTGGTTTTGGCACACAGGCCATAGTTTGCCCACCCAAATATCAACTTAAGTTTACAAAATATTGTGTAGCATGTTTTATTCTTTATGTGTTTTATTGAAATATAATTGATTTACATATTGTATTAATTTCTGTACAAGAAAGTGATTCAGATATACATATGTCCTTTTTCATATTCTTTTGCATTATGGTTTATCACAGCATATTGAATATAGCTCCCTGATTTTCAGTAGGACCTTATTGTTAATCTGTAGCCTGCTTTAAATATAAGCATTGAAAAAACTGAAGATTTTTAAGCCCACAAAATGCAAGATAGCCCCAAGATAATTTTAGGGCTTTTAAAAATTATCAGTCCATATAGTATTATAGGCAAGGCAGTGTAATAAATGTTGAGATGAAACCTCTTTTTTTTAATCCCATCAGGGTGGTTCTGGGGCAGTATATAGGGTGGCCAGATTGAATACAGGATACCCAGTAAAATTCAAGTTTCAGATAAACAGCAAACAACATTTTAATATAGCTATATCCATGCTTAATAGTTAGAAGAAACTAGAATATTTGGAACATATTTACATGAAAAAAATAATTGTTGTGTTTCTAAAAACAACTTTATGTCCTAAATCTGGCAATTCTAACAGTATGTGTAATCATATTTGAAGAGACTGTTGAACCTCTGTCTATGTTTAAGGCCCTACACGATTGCGAGGCCAGGGCCAAATGGAACTGATGTCCCCAAATTGCCAGCACCACCCTGCAGAAACCCTGAAATCAGAATAGAGAAGCCACCTTTGAAGCAAGCAGATCTAGATCTGTGCACAAATTGCCTGGGCCCTAGAAGGGACCCCGTAAATTGTAGCTACAGTTTCCGCTTATTTGCAGTATCCTGCTGTGTTTTACTCTTTCTTCATAGACTCTATCACCATTCTGTGATCTTGACCAAGTTCCCCAACTTTTCCTGAGCTTTTGTCTCCCCATCTATAACAAACAGGATAACAAAGGCACCTCTTGCAGGAGTTTGTGATGTGGAATTAAATGAACTTGTCAAATAGTACAAGCTGGAAACTAATATGCTGTCAAAAGATTTTTAGTAAAACATGATAACAGCTCATTCATTCTCCCATCAAATCTTCAAAACAGAAAGGTGGCTATTAAGGTCCCCATTTCATAAATCAGGTAAACTGAGGCTCCATGAAGTGAGGTCACTCATAGGAAATAAACACCAGAGATAGATTTGAACGTCATCTCAACAATAGGCAGGACTAGGCCAGATCCACACAGCCAGCCCATAAGAGGCAAGTCCAGCTATGCTTTGGCCTCCATAGACCTCAGACACCAGTCCCCACCCTTGATCTGCTGAGCAGGTTCCCAGCTGAAGGCAGCTGATGCTTGCCTGTAGAACTGGGACATTTTTAGCTGGGTCAGTTTGAACTCCTAGAACCAGACCACCCAGGGCTTACCTGGCTGCTGCAGAGAAGATGGAGAAGAATCCCTCTGCCCCTCCAATATCCTCTTTGCTCAACCCTGAGGACCCCTTGTAGTGCCCTGGGGCAGAGAGACTTCCGGACCTTAGTTGCCCCGGGCGTCATCCAGGCCTTCTCTGGCAGCATGGGGCACACTTGAAATCATCTCATCAATTATGTGTCGTGATTTGCTTACTGTTTGTCTTCACCACAGACCTCGGAGCTCCAGAAAGCAGCAAGCCTCCACCTGTGTGTTCCTGGCACAGGTAGGAACGCACTAAACACTTGTTGAAGGACAGACAAATTGAGGCAACTATCTTTTGGGCACCCCTTATGTTTTAAATGGGCTTCCCAGGTGGTTCAGTGGTAAAGAATCTGCCTGCCAATGCAAGAGACACGGGTTCGATCCCCGGGTTGGAAAGATCCCCTGGAAAAGAAAATGGCAACCCCCATCAGTATTCTTGCACGGGAAATCCCATGGACAGGGGAGCCTGACAGGCTACAGTCCGCAGGGTCGCAAAGAGTCGGACACGCTTAGCAACTAAACAACAAACGGCAAAATACATATCCTAAACATTTTGCCTTCATTTGCTCATTGCATCATCACACCAGTTCTTTAAGACTGGAACTGGCAGATCCATTTTACAAGTGAAGAAACTGAGGTTAAGAGCCAAAGTCCTAGAAAGCACTATGACAGGGCCGTTAAGAACGGGGCCTCTGCCACTTGCTGGCTGGAAATGACAAATTCCAAATCTCTATGATGGGAACAATAATCTTGGCTACTTCAAAGGACCATTTGAGAATTCTCAGAGAGTAGCAGAAAGTATTCAGCCATCTGTGAACACAATAAATATCCTGCAATGACTACTTACGCTTTTTTCTGAGTTATTAGCACAATTTTGAGGTTTATGGCTTGGTCATGTCCAACTCTTTGTGACCTCATGGACTGTAGCCCGCCAGGCTCCCCTGTCCATAGGATTTTCCCAGCAAGAATACTGTAGTGGGTTGCCATTTCCTTCCCCAGGGGATCTTCCTGACCCAGGGATTGAACCAGAGTATCTTGTATATCCTGCATTGGCAGGCAGGTTCTTTACCACGGAGCCATGAGGAAGCCCATTAGCACAATACCATGTACTTGTTAGAGTTACGATGGTGCAGCTAGTATGCACAGTGCTATGATCTGACTTCACTGTCCATCCTGCTACTTCAGAGAGAAGCAAGACAACAGGGGCAGAGGTGGGGGCCTGGAGATGAGAGTCCTTTCATGGCTTCAGCTAGGCATGGTTCCACACTGGACCTTTCCCTAAAAAGGGAGACCTGGCTTTACAGTTCCTGACTCAGTAGGCCCTGAGGGGCTGGCAGGCAGCAGGCTGGCTGAAAGCTCCACCTTTCACTGCAAGGCTGAGTCATGCCACCACCCCAGGCTGAGGAGGGGTGCAGACTGCTAAGGAGAGAATGGGAAAAGGGAGGAAAGGGACTGCTCAAGGTCTGGGCTTTCCTGCCCTGAGAATAGTCATTCATCTCTCTTCTCCCTTGAACCTGGAGTGAAAGCTTGCTCGGCCCCTGGAAAAGGTGAGTCCTCCTGAGCAAGCAGCATTTCTGGGTGCAAGCATCCTGGGAAAGACCCAGGCGCTGGGGCAGGACCCAGCTGAGGTGAAATCCAGGCTCACCCACCCTGGATGTGTGACCTTGGACAGGTAGCTTCAGACAC
Organism: Oryx dammah; assembly: GCF_014754425.2. Classification (NCBI taxonomy): domain Eukaryota; kingdom Metazoa; phylum Chordata; class Mammalia; order Artiodactyla; family Bovidae; genus Oryx; species Oryx dammah. The sequence continues at coordinate 67,866,517 of NW_024070204.1, forward strand.
TGGGCCTCAGTTTTATGCACAGAATGAGCACAGAAAACACACCATACTGGGAGGCAGCAGAAATCATGTAAAACTAATGTTAAAAATACTCTTGGTAAACAGTAGGCGCTCCCTAACTGTCAGGTGGCTTTCCCTCCCCTCTCTGCACCTACATCTGTCTCCCAGCCCCCCATCTCCCTCTAGGTCTCTTTCTCTCTCTTCCCTCCTCATTACAGGGCAGGAGTTGGAAGGAACTAGAAGACCATCTTGGAGTCAAGCCTTAGGCCCTGCAGAAGGGATCTAGGGCCAAGTATAACATCAGATTATTAAAAATGTGGATTGTAAACACCAGCATAACTGGCCAGAACACAGTGGCCACCAGACCACAGCCCAGCTGCTCCCCATGCCCAAGGCCACACCTCCTGCTGCCCCTGGATCTGGGATGGATCCAGCTCCACAGGCACCGGGCACAGGCCGGTGTGTTTTCCCTGAGCTGAGCCCAGGGGCCCTGGCCAAACACTGTCCTCCTAGTCAGAAGGCCTGGGGAACAGCTGCAGGGTCTGTCCTCAGAGGGGTGAGGGCCTCCCACCCCGGCCTCTGAGCCTGGCCATCCATCAGGCCTGGAGGAGGTAGCCAGAGACCAGGCCCACAGGGACTCTGCCCAACAGTGTGGTGCTTGGTGCAACCCACAGACCAGGATGGAACCCCATACCCCCACAGAGCAGCTGTGTGAGACTGAGTAAGTCATTTTACTTACTTCTCTGAGCCCCAGGCCCCTCATCTAAAAAAATGAGGATGTTCAGGGTCACCCCATCTCCAAATTGTGGAGTGAAGATTAAATGAGACCATGCATCTTAAACACAGGATCTGGGGACTTCCCTAGTGGTCCAGTGGTTAAGGCTCTGCACTCAATGCAGGGGGTGCAGGTTCGATTCCTGATCAGGGGGACTAAGATTCCATATGCCATGTGGCCTGGCCAACACAATAAATGAATAAAGCACAGTGTCTGACAGAATTAAAGCATACCCTTGGTTAAGCCCCAGGCTCAACAAGATTGAGGCTGGAGATTAAGATGCCGTCATAACTGGGGTCCCTGTGGTTACTAGAGTGGTCACTTTCATTAGCATCCAAAGGTGAGCAGCCTGTGTGGGAATGAGTGAATGGGCTATGGAGCCAAACAGCTGGACTGGACCCCCAGCCCCGTGATGTTATCGTTGTCACTGTCCCAGCCGAGCTCCAGGAGCCCCACCTAGAAATAGCGATACGACCTAGCTTCATGGCCTCACTTGCTCATTTGGGAAGTTACTGAAATGTTTACTGAGTACCTGCTGTGTGTGTGCAGTTCTAGAGCCCATGGGAGCACCGGGAGGGGTTCTCATCCTCCAGGTTACTGTAAAGACTCAGGGAGAAATTGTATGGACATCGCCTGGCCTTTAGCCAATGCCCAGTTACGTGATCTGTCCTACACTGATGCCTGCCTGCCTCTTCCCTCTTTTCCCCCTCCCTCCCTCTCCCTCCCTCCTTCCTTCTGTCCTTCCTTCTTTCCCTCCTTCCTACCAGTAAGGCATGAGTCAGACGTTGGCCCTCTGGGAATAATTACACCAAGTATAGGGGCAGAGGGTCCAACCCTCCCTTCCCCAAACAGGTGCCAAGACCTCCCTGACAGGTGCAGACCATGGGGGCTGGAAGGAAACGACAGAGTCGGTGGCTGCACCAGGAGAGAAGGTTTAGGAAAACAACCCACTCGAGTTACCTTCTAAATGACTAAGGCTTTGGCCTGGAGCTTCCTCGCAGCGCCGAAGCTCTCTGCCCCTCTGGTCTGGGAGGGACGGAGAGCGGCACCGGCTGCTTCAGCGGCCCTCTCAGCGCTCCGTTCCAGCCCAGGCGCCCGGGGAAGCCCCTTTCGTGGAGACGACGTGGCTCGTGCACAGGGACTGGCCCGAGGACCCCCACAGTCACGCCAGGCTCGTGACCCCGCGGAGAACGGGGCTGCGGGGTTTCCCACGGCCAAGGCCTCGCGGGCCTGCGGGCCCGTCTCGTCACCGCCCGGGCTGGCTGAAACCCGAGCCCGAGAGATAGAGCCCCGGCAGAGCCAGCCAGCTCTGTCCTAACGTAATTTAGCTGTAATCGCAGCGTGTTTTCCTTCGCTATAATTAGTAAAATGTGGTTGTTTTCTGTGTTCCTGGAAGATGTCTGAACTGGAGCCAGCTCCCCGTAGTTTTTTCGACAAGCTCTCCCCAACGGGCCCATCAGCACCACCATGGATTTCCTGACACTTTAACCCCTTCACCTGAGTCCTCCTGATTCCTCAGTGGGGGCCTCTCCCTCCTGGGGCCCCCAAGGACAAGCCCCTGGCTCAGCACAGTGCAGGGCACGCCGTAGGTACCCAGGAAATGCGGGTGGGCGACCAGGCCGTCACACCATCAACAACAACAAAAGGCACGTAGGAATGAATTCCTTGTTTAGGAATTCTACAGGATCCTCAAAGAAGTGTGTGGCGTGTGTGTGTGTGCAGCTGTCCACATATGGGTGTATCCATGACAACCAGCAGAGCCAGCTCTGTGTGGGACACCAGCTGTGATTCTAGGTCCCTGTGCTCACCTCATAGAGCTGGAGCCCCTGCATGTAGATGTGAGCCCTCCTCTGTCTTGGGGCCACCCAGAGGGTACCAGAACTGATCCTGAACGTTTGGAAGACCATGCAGGAGGTGGGGACAGGGCAAAGGATGTGGAGTGCCCACGTCCTACAGTCCCCCAATCCATTTATCACATCTTCTGCCTTGGATTATAATTAGAAACAGTCCTCAGTCTGTCCTTTCCTTCAGGCATCCAGCCAATGTTTATCTGATCCTACTGTGCATTGCCATCTATCATGCTTGGTGGCTCTCCATTGGGTCTTCTGTAATTGGGTCTCAGGCCCCCACTTACTCATTCCGTCGATGAACATTTGTTAAATAATTACACGGACTAGACTTTGGGTTTGGGTTTTGGTTTTTTGGTTTAGTTTTTACACAAAGGATTCAGATTCACATTCTCCACCTTTGTCAAAGTCTCTCCCAACAGGAGATGTATTTAGGATAGGTTTGATTTTTTTTATTATTATTTGATCAGTCATACAGAAAATGAAGTGGTAAGAGTACCCATCTCATAGAGTTCTTGTGTGCATTTCACGTCTAAAGGCTCAATAGGTGGCACACAGGAAGTAACCATTAAATATCAGCGATGATAATTATTTCACAGAGTGGTGGAGTAGTCAGGGACACAGACTTAAAGCTACTTCATGACCTTAGGCAGGCTACTTAACCTCCCTGAGGGCATTTTGAACCTGACTGATATGTAAGGGCTCAGTAAATGTTAATTATTATGTGAGTAATTATGTGGACTTTACTTTTTCAATTGACTTGTAATTCTCAAAAATTTTCCCCCACCCCATCAACCACTTCTCCAGTAGGACCGCTAAATTTCTGTCACTGGCAGAAATCAATTAGCTGGGCCCCCAGACACTGCATCAGAGAATGCTGCTCTCTGGTTGGCTGAATTAACCTGGACCCTGAACATTCTGATCAGCTTGAACACTAGTGGGTGTGGCCTATTCTCCATACCGCACCCAGCAGCAATTGTTGGAGAGTAATATCCAAAGGTGGATTTACTTGGGTTATTTTTTTTTCAAGTTTTATTGAAATATATTACATTTACAATGTGCTGTTAGTTTCTAGTGCACATCAAGTGATACGTATACATATCTTTTTAAACATTCTCTTCCATTATAATTTGTTATAAGAAATTATAACAATTGAGTGTGTGTGTGTGTGTGTGTGTGCGCATGTGCGCACCCACTCAGCGTGTCAGACTCTTTGTGACTCATGGACTGTAGCCTGCCAGGTCCTCTGTCCATGGAATTTTCCATGAAGTAGGTTGCCATTTCCTACTCCAGAGTATCTTCCCCACCCAGAGACTGAACCCACTGTCTCTTATGCCTCCTGCATTGGTAGGCAGATTCTTTACCCCTGAGAAGATATTAGGTATAGTTCCCTACATTAGGAGTTTGGGATTAAAATATACACACTGCGAAAGTCGCTCAGTCGTGTCCTACTCTATACACTCTGTAGAATTCTCCAGGCCAAAATACTGGAGTGAGTAGCCTTTCCCTTCTCCAGGGGATCTTCCCAACCCAGGGATCGAACCCAGGTCTCCCACACTACAGGCGAATTCTTTACCACCTGAGCCGTAAGGAAAACCCAAAATATACACGCTGCTGCTGCTGCTGCAAGTCGCTTCAGTCGTGTCCGACTCTGTGGGACCCCATAGACCGCAGCCCACCAGGCTCCGCCGTCCCTGGGATTCTCCAGGCAAGAACACTGGAGTGGGTTGCCATTTCCTTCTCCAATGCATGAAAGTGAAAAAGTGAAAGTGAAGTCACTGAGTCGTGTCCAACCCTTAGCGACCCCATGGACTGCAGCCCATCAGGCTCCTCCGTCCATGGGATTTTCCAGGCAAGAGTCCTGGGTGAGGTGCCATTGCTTTCTCCGCCCAGGTGGCGCTAGTGGTAAAGAATCCACCTGCTAATGCAGGAGAGCAAGAGATGTGAATTCAATCCCTGGGTCTGAAAGGTCCCCTGCAACCCACTTCACTATTCTTGCCTGGAAAATTCCATGGACCGAGGAGCCTGGGGAGCTACAGTCCATGGGGCCGCAAAGATCTGGACACAGCTGGGCAACACTCAAGGCACATAGGTAAACTAACCAACAGGAATCTGCCCCATAGCACACAGAGCTGTATCTAGGTTATTGTTCTTTATCTTTTTTCATTAAATCTTACCAGTGTCCAGCTCTACAATTTTTGCAGATAAATTCCTCCCAAACACATCTCCCTTATTAAGTGCATAAATGTGGTATTATTTGCCCCAACGGGCACTTGAATGACTGAAATGGGAGCGTTCTTGCATGAGAAGCTAAGTTCCACATTCTCGCCTTAGGTGGGAGGGTGTTCTTGGTCCCAACACCTGGCCCTTGCTCACCTGAGAAAACTCGAGTTCTCCTCTCAATAGGGCATGTCCCTCTGCCAAGACCTCCTCTGGCCCAGATGCACAAAGAGATTCATTTTTGAATCATGGAACCAAATGGAGAATTTCTCCATACCATGTACTACCTCTGAGATATGAAGTGGTGGTCTTGCTTTCTCATTCATTCTTTTACTCACTCACTTACTATGCCTTTATTGCTGTCCTGAGACATTTAGAAGAGACACATCATGGAGAAATGATACTGAGGGAACATATAATGTGAAATGGCATTTAAAGGAAATACAGAGAACCAAAATTGAATATAAGAAAAGATTCTTCTAGACTTGGCTGGTGGTCCAGCAGTTAAGACTCAGTGCTCCCACTGGAGGGGGTGCTGGTTTGATTCCTGGTTGGGAAAAGAAGTTCCCATGTGCTGTGTGATGCAGGAAAAAATTTCAAAAAAAAATTTTTTTAAAGAAAGAATAAAGAAAAAATTTTCACCTCAGCAGTAATCATGAAACGAAGAAAATTTTAAAATTTGCCTCATCTTTTGATAAAGATTAACAAGGTTGGTATTAGTACTGAGAGTATGAGAAAACAGGCCTTGTCATTTAGTGTTAGTGGGATTGTAAACTGAACTAACATTTTTGGAAGACAATTGAACAAGTTAACATATGGAATTTATCTTAAAGTAAAACTTGGTTACAAAAAAATCCACAAATTTGATTGAACACATCGAGGTCAATTAAAGTTATATTGTCCCTCTTTTTTTATTTACAAATGCCTACTTTTAAAAACATAAATAAATAAAAAGACAAATCAATGTATGTCTATATGTAACCTCATTCCTTAGTCTCATACTATAGGTATGTTATAAGAATGGATATTTTACTTGGCTTCAGAATGTTATACAGGAAAAATAATTCTTAACTGATCAAGTCCTTGCTACTAAAATGTTTGTGTTTTCATCATGACATATGCTTCTAAATTAATAATTTTCATTGTAGAAAAATAGAGTGAATTTATATTAGTCTTGCAAACTGATAATAGCATTGTAAATTTATGAGATGAGCTTAACAGAAAAAATATAGAAGAATATAGTTATTTTAACTGTAATATTACTAACTGTAGGGTGAAAAGGGGGGGTCCCATTAGAATGAACTATGTTATTCTAGATTGTTACTCATAATTTCTTTTTGATCATTTCTTTAGTCTATGAGGTGAAACAAGTTATTAATTAAAATTTGAAAACTCAAAAAAAAAAGTAAAACTTGGGCAAAAATATAAAGAGAGAAATTTTGTTATGGCATTTATAGTAAGAAATGTAAAGACAAAGACAGATGTTTGTGTCAATGAAAGATATCTAAAACAAAAAATGTACAAAGCAAAGTTGCAGACATAATAAATGTGTATATAATATAGACAGATATTTTATAAAATACTCCAAAAGGATATGTTGCTCTTGATAGTTGTTCTTTTCATGGGATGATTTTTTTTAAATCAACAAACTTTATTTTAATAGCAATTTTAGGTTTACAGCAAAACTGAGTGGAAAATACCGAGTTCTTATATGTCCCTGTGCTCACACAGGCACAAGCTCCCCCACTATTAACATCCTACTCCAGAGCCACCAATTTGTTAAAATAACGGACCTATATTACAAATCATTACCACCCAAAGTCCATAATTTACATTAGGTTTACTTTTGGTGTTGTATACTCTATGGGTTTGGATGTAAAATGACATGTCCTAGAAGAGGGCATGGCAACCCACTCCAGTATTCTTGCCTGGAGAATCCCCATGGAGAGAGGCACCGGGTGGGCTACAGTCCATGGGGTCCCAAAGAGTCAGACACAACTGAGTGACTAAGCACAGCACAGCACATAATGACATGTAGTGGCTCAGCTGGTAAAGAACCCGCCTGCCAGTGCAGGAGATGCAAGAGAGGTGGGCTCAGTCCCTGGGTCGGGAAGACCTGAGGAAGGAAATGGCAACTCGCGCCAGTATTCTTGCCTGGAAAATTCCATGGACAGAATTCCATGTAGCCTGGCGGGCTACAGTCCATGGGGTTGCAAAGAGTTGGACACAACCGCTCTCACACACACACACACACACACACACACAATGACACGTATCCACCACTATAGTATCATAAAAAATAGTTTCACTCCCCTAAAAAGCCTCTGTGCCCCACCGATTTATCCCTCTCATCCTCCTAACTCATGGGAATCACTAAGTGTTTTACTGTTTTATTAGTTTTGCCTTTCCAGTATGCCATATAGTTGGGATAACACAGTGTATAGCCTTTTCAGCCTCTTTCATCTAGTAATAGACACGTAAGGTTCCTCCCTGTCTTTTCATGGCCTGATAGCCCATTTCTTTTTAGAAAGTGTCTGGATGTAGCACAGTTTATTCATTCATCCACTCACCTGCTGAAGGACATCTCGGTCACCTTCAAGTCTCAGCCATCACGAATCAGGGTTCTGTAAACATCCATATGCAGGTTTACACGTGAGCATAGTTTTCCATTCATTTGGGTAAATATTAAGGAGCACGATTGCTGGATCACATGGTAAGAGTATGCTTAGTTTTATAAGAAACTGCCAAACTGTGCTCCACAGTGGCTGTACCAGTTTGCATTCTTACCAGCAATGAAATAGGTTTCCTGTTGCATTACATCCTCACCGGTATTTGGTACTGTCAGTATTGTGGACTCTGCCATTCCAATAGGTGTGTAGTGTTATCTCATTGTCATCTTAATTTACAATATGTGATGTGGAACATGTTGTTCAACAGTATGTGATGTTAATCATCTTTGTATCTGCTTTCATATGTTTACTTGCCATCTGTGTATCCTCCTTGGTGAAATGTCTGTTCAGTAGGTCTTTTGCTCACCTTTTAATTAGGTTGTTCATTTTCTTGTCGTTGACTTTTAAGAGTCCTTCATTCACTGGGTTGGCCAAAGAGTTCATTTGATTTTTCCAGGAGATGGCTCAAATAGCGCTTAGTTGTCTTTAACTTCATTCAGAACAATTTTGTTAGATTGTACTGTGGCAGCTGTCATAGCAGCATGAATTTTTTTAAAAGCTTGCCAAAACTGGTAAATTTTTGTATATTGAAGATGAAAGAAAAAAGCAACATTTTCAACATATTATTCTTTATTATTTCAAGAAAGGTAAAAATGCAACTGAAATGCAAAAAAAAAAAAAAAAAAAGATTTGTGTGTTGTGTGGAGAAAGTGCTGTGACTGACTGAGTATGTCAAAAGTTTGTGAAGTTCCCTGCTGGGGATTTCTCGCTGGATGATGCTCCACAGTTCCATAGACCAGCTGAAGTTGATAGCCATCAAATTGAGACATTAATTGAGAACAAACAACATTATACCACATGGGAAATAGCCAACATCCCCAAAATATCCGAAGGAAGCATTGAAAGTCATTTGCACCAGCTTGCATATGTTAATGGCTTGATGTTTGGGTTTCACATAAGTTAAGTGAAAAAAAACCTTCTTGACCATACTTCTGTATGTGATTCTCTACTGAAACAAAATTAAAATGTTCCATTTTAAAAACAAATTGTGACAGGCAGTGAAAAGTGGATACTGTGCAATAATGTGGAACAGAAGAATTTGTGGGGCAAGTGAAACGAACCACCAGCAACCACACCAAAGGCCAGCTTTCATCCAAAGAAGGTGATGTTGTGTATACAGTGGGATTGGAAGGGAATCCTCTATTATGAGCTCCTTCTGGAAAACCAGTGGTCAATTCCAACAAGTACTGCTCCCAATTAGACCAACTGAAGGTAGCACTCAACGAAAAGCATCCAGAATTAGTCAACAGAAAATGTATAATCTTCCATTAGGATAGCGCAAGACTACATGTTTCTTTGATGACCAGGCAAAAACTGTTACAGCTTGGCTGGGAAGTTCTGATTCATCCACCATATTCACCAGACATTGCACCTTCAGATTTCCGTTTATTTTGGTCTTTATAAAATTCTCTTAATGGAAAAAATTTCCATTCTCTAGAAGACTGTAAAAAGCACCTGGAATAGTTCTTTGCTCAAAAAGATAAAACGTTTTGGAAAGAATTATGAAGTTGTCTGAAAAATGGCAGCAGGTAGTGGAACAAAACGATGAATATGTTGTTCAATAAAGTGCTTGGTGAAAATGAAAAATGTGTTTTTATTTTTACTTAAAAACCAAAGGAACTTTGTGACCAACCCGGTATTTTGGCTAACAGTCCTTTATCAGATGTGTTTTTACAAAGATTTTCTTCCAGACTGTGACTTGTCTTCTCATTCTGTTGACATTGTCCCATAGCAGAAGTTCTTAATTTTAATGAAGTTGAACTTAACAATTATTTCTATTTTGGTGTTGTACCTAAAAAGCCATCACCCCTGTCCAAGGTCATCTATATATCCTCAAAATGTGCAGAATGGAACAGCAGGCTGGAGGCCCAGATAAGAGCAAATGACACAGTTCAAGCCCAAAGGCCATTTACTGCCAAATTCCCTCTTGCTCTGGAGAGGTCAGTCTTTTCAGACCTATTCAGCCCTTCAAGTGATTGGGTGAGGCTCACCTGCATTATAGAGGGCAATCTGCTTTACTCAAAGTCCATCAACTTAAAAGGACAAAGAGGGAAGGACATTCATTACACAACGAAAAAGGGGTCAATACTCCAAAAATAAATAACAATCCTTAATGTGTATATGCCTCAGAATATAACATCAAAGTATGTGAGACAAAAACGGATAGGATGGCAAGAGAACTAGATGAATGCACCACTGTAGTTGGAAGCTTTAGCAATCCTCTCTCAGCACCACACAGATCCTGCGGGCAGAAAGTCAGAAAGGACAGAGTGGAACTCAACACCATCATCAATCACCTGGATATAATTTAAATGCGAACCTCCAAAACACCCTCGAAGAAACATCCAAAATAATATTTGGCACTGTGGCCAAACCAAGTTGACAAAATTAACCACCACATCATCTTTTACAAGTCTGCATTTTCTCAGATTATTTACACTGTGTCTGTTGTGTTTATAATCAGAAAAAATAACAATACGAAAAAATAAGTGAAGAGCAGTAAAATGTGGTAAATGGTAAGTAATGATCTATTAAAATTCTAGGAGGCACTTGTAATGTGTTGCTTCAAAATGTGATATTAGGAAACTCGGTAAGAAATAATGTTTGAATCATGTGTAAGGGAAGAGTTCAGCGCTCAGTGAGAATCCTGAGTGGGCAGAACCACCAGCATGGTGGGACGATGACCTTGATGACTTCTATTTTGGCTGCTCAGATGTCTTTTATTTTTGCCTCCATCCAAGTTGTCCTCATGTGTCCAGATACATGAGGTGCCATTTTTAAGGGAAAATGAAGCTGGAAAATGTTGTTGGTGAAGCTTTGTCAGGACCAGGCAATAGGACCAAAAAGCAGGGAGGGTCCCTCTGTGCCTTTTAAGACTTTTTCACTGACTCCCCATTACCCTCAGAATAAGTCCTAGATCACCTAGCCTGAGGCTCCAAGTGTACATGTGTACAGGGGTCCCCAAACTTGTCTTCCGATGCAGCTGCTCTGGCCACGCCCACCTTCTGGACCGCTCTCAGCTTTCTCACCACCTCCCTCTGCCTGGAAGTCTTCCCAGCTCTCTGGCCACCCTGCAGGGTGTCATCTCTCTGTCTGAACAGACGGAACCTGCTACCAGTCTGTACAGTGATTGGGGCATTGCATCTGCCTCCTCCTCACGCTGTGGCCCCAGAAATCAGAGACCATATGTCATTTATTCTGATGTCCTAGATGGCAGCCTGTGCCACAGACCTGTGCTGTGTAGCCTGGAGTCACTCACCAGCTCCTGGCTTCTCCACATACCACCTTCACACAAGCCCCACCCTCGGCCATCATCACCACACGTGGACCACAACAGGCTTGGGCAGGTGGCAGAAGGGAAAGGGCACACACCAAATGACATGAACACTAGCTCTCGGTTACTGCATGCTTGCCCTGTGCCGGGCAATACTGCCCACGAATTGTTTACGCATCATTAAAAACGGATGAAGTTGGTACCACCATGAGCCCCATTCACAAATGATGACATGGAGGCTAGAAAGGATAAGTCTTTGCCCCAAATCACCAAGCATGAGGCCAGGATTTGTACCCCAACTGTTTGCTTTCACAGCCCACACTCTTAAGCATCAGACTCCATAAAAATTATAAAAAAAAACCAAAGAGAATCTTACTTTTTATCACAACTTTATGAAACGATCCTAGAGTTTGTTTGGAAGGATAATTGTGAGAGAAAAGGAAATATTTGGCAAAAAATAAATAAATAAATAATCGGGGGAACTTTCACGGCAGTACAGTGGTTAAGACTCCACACTTCAATACAGGAGGTGCAGGTCCAATCCCTGGTTGGGGAACTAAGAGCTCACATGTGGCATAGCATGAAAAAAATTAAAAAGAAATGATTGGGATGAGGGAGGACCTACTCTACCAGATATTAAAATGCATTATAAAGTCGCAATACTTAAAACTGGGGAATTGAGTCTAACCTCGTAGACAAGCATTTATGAGAATGAAATCATATCACAAAGAGGTTGTTTCACTTTTACAGCATCTTGCAAGATCCGTAGGTGGGTACTGTTACCACTATCCGCATTGCATTGCCCTCTTACAGATGTGGAAGCCAGGTCCCAGAGGGGAAGAAGTCACATGAGACCATCTGAGCAGAAGTGCCTCAAGCCATGAAGAGAGGGGAATGGAGTCAAGAAAACGAAGATAAGAACCTTTTTTCCTTTGGAGGTACATGATCGACAAGCCAGGAATAGAAACTGTTCCCTTCTCTGTACCCTGGACAGGCATCATTAATCTATCTTCGTATTCTTCCTGGCGGAACCAACACAGCCTGAAATTCTTATTAATGCAAAGCCACAGCCAATCAGTGAGGATTGACTCATGAGATGAAAATATTTGCCATCTTGATCTGGGTCAAACCACTTCCTTGCAGATGTTGGACTGGGGCATAGAGTGGCGCTCTGTTGCTGCACACTGTTTGGGGCCTTTCCAACAGCTTCAACCAAATACCACTCTCACCGTGTGTGACCTGGGCCGGGGCGCCCCTCCCCACGGTCTCAGATGCCTCACCCCAGCCCCACCCCAGGCGCAGCTGCAGGACGCACGGTGCCCTCCTGATGGCTTCAGAGGAGACCCCGCCTCAGTGTTTTCTGTCTCCTCCAAAAGCCTGCCGCCAGCTGTCCTGTGGCCCCTCTCCCTCTCTAGTCGCCTTGGCCCCTCTCCACCCTGTTTTCCCCAAGTGTGGACCCAGTCTCCTCTCCTTTGTTCCCCAAAGCGCCTCTAATATAGGGCTTCGACCCATGCCTGAAGGATATCCCGTCAAAGAACAAAACTCAGTTTAAATCTAAGGACAGGGACTTCCCTGGTGGCCCAATGGTTAAGACTTCAGGCTCCCAATGCAGGGGACCCGGGTTGGATCCCTGGTTGGGGAATAAGATCCCTCATGCCACACAGCATGGCCACCCCAAAATAAATAGGATGACAGGAAATATTGTATCCTTAGGGTTTGTTGACCCTGTGCCCCAACGAAAGGAATCTCTTGCATGCTTCTCCTTCTGCTTTTGGGAGCCGCCGAGATGGCAGCTCCCCTCAGGAGATGTGTGGAGTGGCTCAGCGCATGTTGGCGAAGCCACACGCTCGGCATCTCCCTCCTCCACCCTTTCTCGGGCCATCATACTGCCCAAGTCACCCTTCCTCCTCGACTGTTACCCTTCCCTGATCTCTCCTCACCCTCAGCTCAGGTTTCCTTTTTGTAGGGGACATCCTGGGCTGACTTAGGGGTCCTGCCTCAAGGATCCCACAGACCCCTCTAACATTTTACCAGGTTGGATTTGGTCTCCAAATTTGTTTGGCCTGCCCAGGTTTTTTAAAAAAAAAAAAAAAAACTACACACACACACACACAAACTTTTAGCAATCTGATTCATGCTTTCCCCCCGCCCCAGATGTGTAAAAATTAGTTTTAAAACATTTTTCCAAGTTTGAGAAAATGGAAGAGTTGACACAAATATCAAAATATCTGCTTTGGTTTTAAAAACTAGGGACTGTGAGCACATCGGGTCCACATGGTAACAAGTGACTCGAGCTGAGAACAGCCGCCACCGCCCCACTCGGGTGTGTCTCTGAAGTTCACCACAGTCCCCACCATTCCCTATTGCCTCACGCATGGCCCCATCCCGTCTTTACCCTGCCCCTCTGGCCTGCATGATGTGGACTGGTGACCCCTGCGCTGCTCTGCATTGTTCTTCCCTGATTTGCCTTTGCATCTCTTACTAGTCTGTGAGCTCTACATTCTCATCTGCATAAATGGAGTGAAAGCACAGCGTTCCTCCCTCCCAGAGTTGCTGTAAGGGTTCACTGTGATCATGCTTAGCACCAGCCTGGTCCCCAGTAGTGCACACATGATTAGTTCTGATGCCCACAGCCCCAGCCTGACCCACCAAACAAGTCTCCCCAGCTGCAGGGAAGTGAGGTCCAACCTGCAGCTGAACTTGGTTACTCCAGCATCACGGCAGAAGTCAGAAAGTTTCAAAGGTCCAATTCGTACATGTAATAAGGTGGACCCAAGGTGGGGCCTGGCATTGGGAATGTATCCCATTATGCAGAAAGAAAGCCTCACATACAGCAGGGACCATATCCCACCCTGGTGCTTTTGTGCTGGACAGACTGCTGTGAGACCATTAAGTCAACGCACATGACCACAAGTTGCTCCAGCATCTTACCCAGGAGAACTTCCAGGCTGCACTCGGGTTAAAGGTAGGATGGGGGCTGCTTGTTTGGGATGGCTTAGGGGAAAACTGCTAGAGCTTATAGGGGCCCAGTAACTACCCTGCAAGCCACCTCTTGGCTGCCATGACCTATAACAGCCTATGTGACCCAGAGGTCTCTACAAGAGCTGGGGTCTCCTCACCAGGAGGAAGACCCATTGATTGCCCAGTCACTGGAGTCAAGGTCTGAAGCACCACCCCCAGTCATCCCAGGCCTGGACCTACACAGATTCTTCTACTTGTCATGTCAGGGCAGCGCATAGAATGAACACTGGACTGGGGACCAGGAGGCCTGAACTCTTCTTCTTACCTGCCTTTAACCAGCTCTCTGCCCTCAGCCGCCCCTGCTCCTCTTCGGGACCAGAGAGGGATCCATCTGACCAGGATCTTCCAGCTGTGAGCTGGGGGGCCTCAGGCTTCTGGGTCCTTGCTTCCTCTGTTTCTACTCATGTCTCTTAAATATTGAGATTCTGGGTAAAATTCATTTGAGACAAATTTCTAAACTACACTTTTACAGCACTGTGTGGAAGCTGAGTCACAAACTCGGCCAAGAGATCTGGGTTCAAATGAGTAAGCTTGGGCAAGACAGTGGCTTTCATCAAGCCTCAGTTTCCCCATCCATAAAATGGAAATCACGCTAGAACACATCCCATGGGATAGTCTCAAGTATAGGGCAAGCTTATGTATGTAAAACACTGGACACTCATGTCTGGCACATGGCAGGAGCTTCAAAGATGTTGTCCCTGCTGCTGCTGCTGCTAAGTCCCTTCAGTCGTGTCCGACTCTGTGTGACCCCATAGACGGCAGCCCACCAGGCTCCCCCGTCCCTGGGATTCTCCAGGCAAGAACACTGGAGTGGGTTGCCATTTCCTTCTCCAATGCATGAAAGTGAAAAGTGAAGTCGCTCAGTTGTGTCCGACCCTCAGCGACCCCATGGACTGCAGCCTACCAGGCTCCTCCGTCCATGGGACTTTCCAGGCAAGAGGACTGGAGTGGGGTGCCATCGCCTTCTCTGTGTTATCTCTAATACAATTATTAAAAGATCTGCTGGATGTTTTTTTTTTTCTTCAAGTTTCTTCAAACCATTCCCTTTGGTGGTCTCTGAGCACCTCATTCTAGCTCCCATCTTAGTTCCCATCCCAGCCATCATCCTCCACCCTGGACTGACTCTAGGGGTTACTGAGCCTTCAGCTCTGGGCCTGAGATTGATGCCAGTTGGACATGGATACAGGTCCTAGTTTCATTGGGGCTTCCAAGGTGGTGCAGGGGCAAAGACTCTGCTTGCCAATTCAGGAAATGCAAGAGATGTAGGTTTAATCTCTGGGTCCAAAAGATTACCGGGAGTAGAAAATGGCAACCCACTCCAGTATTCTTGCCTGGAAAATTCCATGGGCAGAGGAGCCTGGCGGGCTACAGTCCATGGGGTCTCAAAGAGTTGGACACAGCTGAGCTGGGTGACCTTGGGTCAGTCACTCTACTTGTTCAGAGCACAGTTTATCATCTGTTAAGTGGGAATGATGGTACTGTTCACCTCCTAGGGGTCTGTGGGAACTGGCGTGACACCTGCCACGTGTAAATCCTCAGTGAACATTGGCTGTTATCGTTAAGTTCCGTTGGGGTAAGCATTTTGGTTTGGTTTTAATCAGTTTGGGGAGTGGTGGGCGCCCTCTAGCGGTGGAGCCCCACATGGAGGGGTGCCTTAGCCTCTAGCCTGGGGGTTGGAGGGTAAGGAAGGCAGAACAGTTGGGACCTAGATCTTAGACGTGTACCTTCTTGGGACTGCAGATGAGTCTCGACCCAACGCTACCACAGCTGGGCCTGGGACCTGTAAGCTACTTTGGTGGGGAGGGCAGAGTAGAGAAGTCCAACTTGGACCCCTGGGTAAACCTCTCTACAAAGAAAGACCAGTGCCCACCAGGGTGCCAGGAGACAGGCAGGGGAGGGCACAAAGGCAGTCTTCTGTCGCTAGATGCACACTTACCACCATCCTCCAGGCCCATTTTACACATGGAAACACTGAGCTTTGCAGAAGGGAAGGGACTCTCCCAAGGTCACACAGGGCATCCAAGGCAGACACAGACCAGAGCTCAGACTCAAGATCCAGGGCTCTCTACCCTACGAGGTCAACTTGGCCAAGCCAGGCAGTGGGGAGCAGAGGACATTTTCACTGAATCAGAGAGGGAAGTTTCGAAGGAGAAGAAGAAAACAAGAAGCAGCAGGCGAAGTTTCCAGGGCTGGATCCCTGCCCAGCCAGTCCCAGGGCTCAGGGAGGGTGGGAATGACGCAGCCTGGGCCCGTGGCAGTCTCAGGAGCACCATTCACCGGGAATCTGCCTGCGGGGGCAGCCAGGACTGCAGAGGCTCCGGGAAGGAAGGCTGAGCTGATGGCCCAGGCTGACTCCGCGGGAGCTGTGTGCGTGGGGCCAAGCATGAGCTCAGGAGCGGCTCCATCTCAGCACCTGCGAGAACCAGGCCACATTCACACACACACAGGTACCCAAGCATGGCAGTTCCTGGGTGGGCCTCAGAGGCATTCTCAGTTGGGAAGGGGTCAGCCTGGAGCAGGGAAATCCCTCAAGGCCAGTGAGAGGGGGTGGCCATGAGCAGGCGTCCAAGCCCAGCTGTCGGCCGAGGCCAAGGCCCGAGGCTGTGGACCCAGCCAGCTCACTTTCCTGGCTCCGAAGTCCTTCTTCTTGTCCTCCAACCTGGGGAGGCCTCGCCCACTCTGTGTCATAAAGCCTTTCTCATACATTATAGCTCAACTGAGACTCACGCTATCTTCTCACCTGCAGAGAGGGATGCTGAGCCCCGGGGAGGGGAAGGGGCCATGGGGTTTCAGGGTTATTCTACCCCACACTGCTGTCCATCATTCTTGGAATCCATGAAGTCAGACTAGAAGGACGGAGGAGGGGACCAGCGCCGAGTCCAGCTCTCCCCAGCCACAGGCTCCCAGGGAGCGTGAAACCCCGAGGCACACGGTGACAGAGAGAAAGCAGGCTTTGACACCTGCTGAACCCAAGTTCAGTCCCGGCTACTACCTCTTGTACCTGTTCTCATCCCTTCAGCTGCATTAACTGAGCGAATCCCTTCCGCAGGCCTCAGACACAATGTTACTGATGGTTCCACTTATGGATGAGGAACCTGAGAGCTGGGAATGGACAGAGTACGGATTTGCACTCAGCCTGTCTGGCCCCTTAAACACTAAGCTACAGTGTCCACTTAGGAAGCATGGAAAGCACATCATGGACATTAGATGTGCTGTGGGGCTGGGAGCTTAGGAGTTGAGTGGAGGCGACGTCACCAGAGGGGAAGGAGCTCTCGGGGTGGGGGGCAGGGGGAGATGCTGGAATCTATTTGGACCACATGGATAAAGTGGGCCTGGGAGACCCGGAAGAAACTGAGTCAGGGACGGGCCCTAGTGGGCCTCTGGGGTCCCAGCTCGCAGCTCCCTTCACTGAGTCATCTGCTCCTTACTAATTGCTGAGGTGTTTCTCTGGACCTGGCCTGGGACTGGTTTCAAAGGGCAAAGTAAATGAGGACCCCAGGCCCCTGGCCCCTCAAATGGGAACAGGCCCAGCTGGACGCCATTACAGTGAGGAAGCAGGAAGCCAAGACATCCCTAAGAGGACGTCACTGCCCGAGGGAGGGCACTGCGCTCTGACCCCAGGGCTGAGGCCTCTCGTTGACTCTGCCCAGCCCAGCTTGCCCCTTTAAGAGATGTGGCCCCCTTAAGAAGAGAGCCAGGAGGGGCAAGGCAATTTCCCACTGTGTGCCCCTCTGGCTCCAAGACTCCTGAGTCTCATGCCAAGGCTGAGCTGGGGATAGGGAGCCCTCCTGCTCCCCCCTTGACCTCCAGGCCGCCCCCACCTACCCCTGGCTGCAGCCTCAGGCCCCCTGTGCCTTGGTCTCAGCCTGTCAGCAGCCCCAGCCATCCCCTCCGCTCTTGACCCCGTTCCCTGGCTGGGACTCCTGGCTGGGCTGCCTCAGCTCAGCCCTTCCCATTCCGTGTTTGGCAGAGGGGTGTCTGTTCTCAAGCCGGGGCCCAGGGGGCCAGCCGGGGCCAGTGATGGAGGGGAAGGCGGAGGGCAGGGTTGTCTAGAGGGAACCCCTTTTCCGGAGGAGCTGGCTCCACACACCGCAGGGCTGGAGGGCTAACGCAGGCAGCGGGAGACTGGCCCACACGCGTGGGCTGGAGAGCATCTATCTCCATGGAAGACCAAAGAGAGTGCTTAAGCTTCTGGAAGAACTGACCGAGCAAGGAGAGTCCAAACCCGTGCAAGAAGAGAAAGAATCCATCTGCCTGGGCAAGCTTGGCCTTCAGTCACAGGAAAGCATGACGCCAGGAGCTCGGTGAGCCCTGCTCCGGGCCTGGCACTCTGTAGTCCACACCTATACCTGTCCCCCTTCCCACCTCAAGCTCTCACCCAACTAGGAGCACACGTTAGACCCCAGCTTTGGGGTCTGACAAATGCTGGGTTCAAATCCTGTCTCCACCACTTCCCCCTGCATGATCTGGGACAAGGCATGTCACTTCTATGGCCTTGGTTTCCTCACCTGCAGAATGGTGATAATCATACGCAGGCTGTGTGTGCTAAGTCGCTTCAGTCGTATCTTGATTCTTTGCGACCCTATGGACCATAGCCCAGTAGGATCTTCTGTCCATGGGATTCTCCAGGCAAGAATACTGGAGCAGGTTGCCATTTCCTTCTCTAGGGGATCTTCCCGACCCAGGAATTCAAACCTGTGTCTCTTACATCTCCAGTACTGGCAGGTGGATTCCTTACCACCAGCGCCACCTGGGAAGGCCCACCCAGCATACGGCCTACTATAATAAACGCCTGGCATAGAGAGTGTGCTAAGTCAATTTGCATTCCTCCCCATGGGTCTGCCTGCCCCACGCACCCACCCAGGTCTCATCCATCCCTGTGGAGCCCCAGGCGGGATTCCCAGCCCACGCCTCGGTCAGCCCTGCCACCCTCCTGCCTATGTGGGGCGGACGTTCAGCAGGGATGCCCAGAGCTACGTGGCAGCCTCTTGCAGAGAGAACTGCGGACCCTCAGTGCAGAAGATGAGCGCCCTTCCAGCTGACATCACTGGAATCAAAGTGAGACGGAGATGGCCCCCTGAGAGGGGATGACTCTCCCCTGAGCTGAGTCACAAGGTCCCAGGTCAAGTCTCCGCAAGCTGCTCTCTATCCTTCTGAGCCTTGCTTTCCCATCTGGGAGGTGGAGTACATGGGAGGGTCCCAGAGACTCCAGCGTGGAGGTGGTTTGCGAGCCCGGGCCGAGCGAAGCCAAGGGTTGCAGATTGAGGGCTCAAGGCTGCTCTCGCCTTTGTTTGTTTTATTGAGTAAAAGAAAATACTTTGAACATTTTATGGGGACTTGGGGAGGGGAGGAGGGGCCAGAGAGAGGCTTCATCCAAAAGAAACAGCCTCCTAGGAGGATCTTGCCAAGAAAACCCAAGGGCGGGGACCAGGAGGGTTCTCCTCTGAGCCTGGCCAGGGATGGCAGCCTAAGGGGGCGTCACAGCCCGGAGAGAAGACAGAGGGCTGTGCGAGGGGAAGGGACTCCTTGGCCAGCTGGGTCCTCCCTGGATACTGAGCAGTGGCAGCCCCTTCCCTGGCCATGCCTCTTCCCCTGGAGGTCACGCCAGAAGCCCCGAGCTCCCCACTCACTCCCACCGGGGCAAGTTCATTCAGCCCCTCCTGATCTCACTGACTCATTCATTCAGTAGCTCAGGCAGCCATTTTCCGTCCATTCATTCATTCCTTTTTTCTCACTCATTCATTCATCCATCCTCACTGATTCATTCATTCCCTGATATACTGGCTTGAAGGTGAAGAGTCACAGACGCTGCCTCGAGGCATTCTGGGGTTAGGACAGGACAGGCTCCCCACAGGCAGTCGCTGAGAGAGAGCCCACATAAGGCTGTCGGAGGCCGATGGGTCAGCTGCGAGAACCTCACAGACAAGAGGGAGATCTGCAAAGGCGAGTAGAGGGCACCAGGTGGTGAAAGGGAAGGCAAATGGCAGAGGTGAGCAAGAGCATGGTGCATCAGACAGCAGAGCGAGACCAGGAAAGGGACTGAGGGACTGAGCTCAGCACACACAGCACAGGCCGCCTCTGGCCCCGCAGCCCCCAGGACAGCCGGGGCCCGCGCCCCTGGGAGCCAGGCTCCCCTGGAACTGCTCAGCCTTCCACGTGGGCCTTCTCTCGCCAGCTGGTCCAGGCCGGGCCTCCAGCTGGGGCCCCTCCCGTTCAGCCCGGGGAAACCCTGGCGTGCCCCTCCCCCGCCCCGCCCTCAGGAAACCCCCGCGCTTCCTGCCGTCTGGGTCTCAGAGAGCTAAAAGCCTTCCTCTGGGCTCCCATCCTCGGAGGCCGCAGGTCTTGAAATTCAAGCTCAGAGACTGCCAAGGCAGCTCGAAAACTGCTGAGTATTTTTCTGAAGGAGGAGGAGAGAGAAGTTAAAACGAGAAGGGCGAAGGGCCTGGAAAATGGAGGAAGCTGGCGGCGGGTCTCCACGGCTCCTCCGGAGTAAACCCATGCCTGTCTCTCACAACAAGGGACGCCCCCAGGTGCAACCCCGCTCCTCCAGGGGGGGCCCTGGTCCCAGGCCACATCTCCACCCTGAGGGGTCCTTCATCCAAGGGCATGATTCTCTCCAGGGAAGCCACTTAGGCCCTTTGCCTGAAGACGTTAAAACCCCCCCAGGTCACACTCCTGCTGGGGACACTGGCTGCCACCCAAGACTTCAGGAGAAAAGCCCAAGATGACAAGCAAGCTCCCCACTTACTCCTCAAAGCATAGCAGAAGGAGGAATCTCTGAATGCAAGGACCATTTCTGCCCCTCACTTGGGTCAGTCAAGCCACCTTTCAGAATTTCAGTGTCATTGGGGGTAATAGCTATGATAATATTTACGGCCTGCTTACTACTTGCCAGGCTCTGGCTAAACACATGCCCACATTTAATCCTCATGACAATTCTGTGAAGTAAGTACTAATATTATCACCACTTTACAGATGAGGAAGCTAAGAGACGGTAAGTATTGCCCAAGGTGATCCAAGCAACAAAAGAGGATTCCAACCCAGCCGCTGTGACTCTGGATTCTACAGACTAGACTTATGCTTCATGCAGTCATCGGACAAACCAGTCTGGAAACTCTCCTTGTCCTGGGCACTGTGGATGGAGAGGTAAATCTTGTATCTGCTCTCAAGGAGCTTCCAACCCATTCAGTGAGACAGATAAGCAATCAGTTATAAGGTAGCATGATTGTTGTCACAACAGATGAGTTACAGGATGCTGGGTGAATTAGTCAGGACATTCAATGCAAGCTGCTTTAACAAACAACCCCCGCATCTCAGTGACTTAAAAAGACATCACATGTTGCAATACATTGGCAGGGGCTTCTGCTCCGTGTAATTATTAGGAGAGCCAGGCCTCCTTGGAGCCTTCTACTGGAATCCTCTACTGGATGTCAGCCAATAAGCAGGAGAGAGGCGTTGTGGAGGACTGCATGGAACATTTTATGACCTGGCCCAGAATTCATGTACCTGGCTTGTCCTTGTTCCATCGGCTAGAACTAGTCACACTGCCCCACTTCACTGCACGAGAGGCTGGGAAGTGAGGAGCCAGGATTGATGCGTATCTAGCAGGTCTCTGCCACCGGGGAGGCAAAGGAGAACATCACCCCACGCAGCTGAGCAGAGACGCTTCCTAGAGAAAATGAGGACCGAACTGGTCCAGCAATGAAGTGGGCAGTGGGAGGGCATTCCAGGCAGAGAGAACTATGTAAGATCATCTCTCAAAAATGCTTTGCAATGAATTCTATAAATCTTAGTTATGATGATTGAGTAATTTCCTAAGAAATGGAGGGAAGGAAGGTATCTGAGGTCAGGTTGCCCAGAGCAGACTTTGAGCTGAGTATTTGAAGGCAAGTGATTTATTAAAGCACTACTTTCAGTCAGAGAGTTGAAGAAGGACAACAGGGAAGGGAAGGAAGCCAAGCAAGGGTGCAAGCTGGTGCAACGGTGAGGCTGAGGCTTCAGCTTGATCCCACAGTGGGACTCTGGGTGGACATTACCCCTCCGAGTTTGCACAGATTCTGGACACGGGCACTGGGCTTTCAGACTGCAATATCAGCCAGTCACTGGGCAAAAGGCAGAGTGGAAGGAGAATGGAAGTCCTCAGGCATGGCCCTCCCTTGGCACCTCTGCGGAGCTTCTCCAGTCCTGGGCAGCCCTCCAGAGAGAGTGCAGACATAGGCCAATAGGCCCAAGGACCACGACGCCAGGAGAGATGGGGGAGCCGGGCAGAGCGCCAGCTCTGGGTGCACAGACAGAGTGCCCCCCAGGGGAGCCAGACCAGGAGGGGTGCCGGGCCTGGCCAAGCCCCCAGCGGACTACAGATCACACCCTTAGGGCCTCTTCAGCTGCAAGAAGGTGGAATTGGTGAAAGAGCAATGGACACAGACCTGAGCTCTAATCCTCACTCTGCCACTGGGGGCATGTGTGGTAACTCTCAGAGGTCAGCACTCTTGACTGTAAGATAAGAATGACAATATATTAAAAAGAAATCCAATCAAAAAGTGGGCAGAAGACATTTCTCCATAAAAGACATAAATAATGGCCAATCAGCACATGAAAAAATTCTCAACATGGCTAATCATTAAAGAAATGCAAATCAGAACCACAATAAGGTATCATGTCACACAATGGTCAGAATGGCCCATCACCACAAAGCCTACAAACAAAGAAAGGATGTGGATTCCCACCTACATTGTGGGTGATTGGTGCAGCCACTATGGAGAATAGCATGAAGGGCCCTTAAAAAGCTAAAAACAGGTCTGCCATGTGATCCTACAGTCCAAATTCTGGGCATTTATCTGGAGAAAAGCTCTAATTTGAAAATAGACACACACCTTAATGTTCATAGCAACACTCTTTACAATGGCTAAGACGTGGAAACAACCCAATCACCCATCAACAGAAGGGTGACCTGAGAAGGTGCGGGACGCGATATTACTCAGTCCAAAAAGGAGTAGATTAGTGCCACTTGCAGCAACAGAGAAGGACCTAGAGAGTATTATACTCAGTGAAGTAAAGCAGACAAGTGTTACATGGCATATAAACTGATCTAAACAATGCGAATCACGCTACTTATAAAACACAGGGCCCCCACCACAGATGCAAACTACTATACATAAAATAGAGAAGCACGAGGATTTTCTGTATAATACAGGGAACAATATTCAGTATCTTGTAATAACCTATAGTGGAAATAATCTAAAAAAAAAAACTGAATTGCTTTGCTGTACACCTGAAACAAACACAACATTGTAGATCAACTATATGCTAGTAAAAAAAACAAAATAAAAAAGAACGATAACATTAACTTGGAAGGCTGTGCTGGAAGTTAGAGGTGGGGCCAGGAATACACAGTAGGTGCTCAATAAATGGTGACCATCCTTGCCGATTTGCTCCTTGACTCCACGTCCCTGAGTCTCAGGCGTTCTCTAGCAGCATTACATACCTCGACTGTGAGGGAAATATTCAGTCTGTGTCCCAGCACGTGATATGATTCTCACCCGCTTCTCAGTCCTGAAGCTGCCAGGAGGATGAGGAAAGAGAGGGGCGAACTTCACCTGGAGCCTGGAGGCCTGCTCTACAGAAATGACTCCTCACTTGGAAGAGCGCCCACCCCTCGCTGTCAGAATTGGGAGGTGCCTGACAGGTCATTGAACCAGATGGGAAACTGAGGCACAGGGAAAGGGATTTCCCCGAGGTCCCACAGTCTCCGAAACAGGCCTGGCAGATAGGTGTCACCGCCTGACTCTGGTCAGTTGGTTGTGGGTACAATAAGATTCCTGGGGTTTATCTAGCTAGGCTCAGTGAGAAAGAATGCCAGGCTCAATTAGTCCTGTCTGCCTTGAGTGGAGAAAGTACATAGGAGGTATTTACATTACTGCAGAAGAAGATTTAAAAAATGCATTGGCTCTGTTCACCAACCTCTGCCTTCTCCCTGCAGGGCTTAACAACACTTTTATTCACAGAAGATGGTTCCAAAATAAGTCAAAAGGGCTTAAAGGGAAAAAACCCTAGTGTCCCAAATTGGGAACTCACTTCCTAAATGCCAGGACATGGCCATGGTAACTCTTGCCCATCGCTCAGGCACAAAAACCTTGGAATCCAGTGACTCAAGTGTCCTGAATTTTAGTGGACATTTCCTTCCCCTTCCTTACAGTGTCTCAGTTTTCTCTTGCAGAATTGCCTGTTCCCCACTGTACACAGTCTATTGTATCTCTTCTACCCCACTCCATCTAGGCCTGGAGTTTGAATTTTACACAGGGGAACAAAGAGATTGGATATGATAGCGGCTTGTCCCCTCCAGTGGTGGCTTGTTGATCAGCTCTTCAGGCTCAGAATAGAGAGGCGCCCCCATCACAGATCACTGCTACAGTCTGTGTCTCTTGCTAGTCAGTAAGTTCCTCAAGGACAAGGACCCTGACTTGTTCACTGGTGTATTTCTAAAGTCTAGCACAATCTCTGACATAATCATTTTTTATCTGATCTCCAGCAATCAGTGATTTTTGTTGTTCTTGAATGAATGAATAAATGTACAGGTATAAGAAAACATGCAAGTTCTGAATCAGCGGACAAGATTTTAAAGCTAGCCCTGCTTCTCACTAACCATGTGAGCCTGTTATGTTACTTCTCTGAACCTCAGTTCTCTCATCTATAAACTGGATACATAAGGTAAACAATCTGCCTGCAATGCAGGAGACCCAGGTTCAGTCCCCATGTTGGGAAGATCCCCTGGAGAAGGGAATGGCTACCCACTCCAGTATTCTTGCCTGTAAAATCTCATGGACCGAGGAGCCTGGCAGGCTACAGTTCAAGGGGTCGCAAAGAGTCGGACATGACTGAGTGATTAACGCTTTTTCTTTCACTTTCACACACATACCTCCCAGGATTGTGGGCATGTTTAAATGAGACAATGGACGTGAAAATGCTTTACAAACTGTAAGTGATGTGCAGAGGGTAATTACACCAAGGAAGAGAAGAGACTGATAATAGGCCTGGCTAATACAAAGTCCACCTAGCAAATAATCAGAGTCAGGATGAAGCAGGCATTGTCCTGTCCAAAAATAGCTTGTAATTCAATGTCTGTGTCAAGTTGAAAGCTACGGAAATTTTGATTCAAATATAAGGAGAATCTGTTGACAAAAAAACTTAAGAGTGGAATTCCCCGGTGGTCCAGTGGTTGGGAATCAGCACTTTCCCTGTCTGGCCTGAGTTCAATCCCTAGTGTGGGAACTAAGATCCTGCAAGCTGCGTGGCATGGCCTAAACAAAACAAAACCAAAACTGGGAAATGTTTGGCACCGGCTTCAGGTAAGGTTCAATCCAAGGTTTAAATGATGTCATGAAAGATTTAGTTGCTAAATACCAATCAGAGGCCCAGTTACTGAGCACATGGTAAGAACATGTGCTCGGAATTTTTTTTGTCAAAAAAATATTAACAAATTTGCCCTTAATCTGACATACAGAACAAATATAAACTTTGATGATTCAGGAGTCTTGGTCTGTGGTTGCATACAGAAGAAATTAACTTAGGCCAAAAAAAGCTTACTGGAA
This sequence comes from Oryx dammah, assembly GCF_014754425.2. NCBI lineage: Eukaryota > Metazoa > Chordata > Mammalia > Artiodactyla > Bovidae > Oryx > Oryx dammah. The sequence goes on from NW_024070204.1 coordinate 67,891,968, forward strand.
GAACTTTAGGGAGGCTGGAGAATAAGGCTTGAAAATAGTCAGGAGTCAGTGATTGGCAGGGCCAGGTCAGGAAAGGCCTTGTAAGCCATCACAAAGAATCCCAAGGTCAATGAGAAGCATGGAGGAATGGGAACAGAGGAGTGATGTGCTATGTACATCCTAGAAACTCCTTCCAGCTGCAGTGTGCAGGAAATTCGATGGAAGCAAGAGACAGGGAAAAAAGGAAGCAGAGACAGGGCTGTTGCTGTGGTCCAAACGAGAGGTGATGGAGGCCCAGATGGAGCAGTGGCGAGACAGCTGAAGCCCAGGGGCCTGAGAAGGGGTGACAAAGGGGAGTGAACTGGGATGTGGGGGCAGACTGGATACGGCAGAAGAGTCGGGAATTATCCACAAGTCCTGCTCCTGGCAGCTGGCACTCGCTGAAATGGGCGACACGGAGAAAGGACATCTTCCCTCACTGTGCCTTGAGTGGGGGTGGTATGCCCGGTGCCCTTTGTCCTGCAGAAGGCTTAGCGCAGGCAGCCTGCCCAGAGAACTGGCCAGAGAGGGGTGGGCAGCAGAGGGTGCCCAATGTGGTATCGGACATCAGGGTAATTCCAGACCCCTTTTGGGTACAGAGATGGGCCTCCAGAGCCAAGTTCTGGGATGCTCTCTGCCTCTGGCTTTCCGCCACGGGCATCATCTGCAGAGAATATTAAAAGATGTAAACATGATGATTTCATCAAGGTCCGCGTGTCAGGGGACACATGTGCAGGCGATGGCAGCCCATCAAACCGTGGAAATTCTGACCCGGGAGGTTCAGACACAACAATGTGGAGGCTTCCCTCCCCCGCATCCCCTCTGGCCTGTGCCCAGTTCTCAAACGTGGTTAATTAATGTAATGAATTATGACAAACGTGTATGGCGCCTCTGATTTGCTGACAGCTGATACAAACAGAGGCTGTGGCCAAGAATCCCAATGCGTACATTATACACACACACACACACACCACGACTCCACCAAAAATAGCTTGTAACTGGGTTTGTAATTCGGTGACTTTTCCATCTGTACTGGAACATGGCAAGAAGTGACTGCTGCTGCTAGGGATAAAGGAAAGAGTTGGAAATATGTTGCTCCCAATTTTTTGTTTTTATTATAAAGCCTTTTTTTTTCTTAACCACTGTTGCTCCCTAGGACATACACTCATTGGTTACCTTTAGTCAACCCTGTATTCCATGAGGGAAGGACTCACATTCACTGAGGACCTACTATGTGCCAAGAGCTTTATATACTAACTCTGAACTCTTGGTTGGAAGCAACAGAACTCCAACTGAATCAACTTAAAACAAAAAGGGGGGAGGATCTAGAAAGGATCTCGAAATATCTCATTGTTATTACTGTTGCTGTTTAGTCACTAAGTCATGCCTGACTCTTTTGTGACCCCATGGACTGTAACCGCCAAGCTCCTCTGTCCATGGGGTTTCCCAGGCAAGAATACTGGAATGGGTTGCCATTTCCTTCTCCAGGGGATCTTCATGACCGAGGGATCAAATTCGTGTCTCCTGCATTGGCAGGCTGGTTCTTTACCCCTGAACCACCAGGGAAGCCTGAAATATCTCACACAAACAAAATTGAACATTCAAACCATAAGAAGAGCAGAGAGGAGCTAAAGCCTGTGACTCAAATCCCAGCAGAAAAAGAAGAGCAGTCTCTCTCTTTCCCCCACCCTCCCACCCCCTCTCTCTCATCTCTGTCTCTCTCTCTCTGTTAGAGTAAATCTCATTTTTCATGGATTCCTTGTTTGAAAATTTGTTTACTTGTTAAATTTATTTGCAACACAGATCAATATTTGTAGCATTTTCGTAGTCATTTGTGGACAAGCACAGAGTGAAAAATTTGAGTCATGCGTTCCCAGCTAAGGTCAAACTAGATGACATTCTGCCTTCTGGTCTCAGCTTTCATATTATGAAAAATTGTCTTTCTTTTAAGTCTATTTAATGCCATATTTTTTCTCATTTTAGTGATTTTTGTTGACGATTTCACTGTTGAAAATGACTCCAAGCACAGTGCTGAAGTGCTCTCTAGGGATCCTAAGTGCAAGAACACTGTGATGTGCCTTATGGAGAAAACATGTGTGTTAGATAAGGTTCCTTCAGAAGTGAGTTATAGCGCTGCTGGCTGTGAGCTTAGTGTTAGTGAATCAACAATGTACGTTAAGTAAATTGTCTTTAAACAGGAACCCAAGTAAAACAAGGTCCAGATCACCTTATCTGTCTCTTAAGAAACCTGTATACAGGACAAGAAGCAACAGTTAGAACCTTATGTGGAACAATGGACCAGTTCCAAATTGGGAAAGGGGTACATTAAGGCTGTATATTGTCACCCTGCTTATTTAACTTACATGCAGAATATATCATGCAAAATACCAGGGTGGTGAATCACAAGCTGGAATCAAGATTGTTGGGAGAAATATCAACAACCTCAGATACATAGATCACCCTAAAGGCAGAAAGTGAAGAGGAACTAAAGAGTCTCTTGATGAATGTGAAAGAGGAGAGTGAAAAAATTGGCTTAAAACTCAACATTCAAAAAACTAAGATCATGGCATCCGGGTCCATCACTTTCATAGCAAATAGATGAGGAAAAAGTGGAAACAGTGACAAATTTTACTTCCTTGGGCTCCAAACACTGCAGATAGTGACTGCAGCCATGAAATTAGAAGACACTTGCTCCTTGGAAGGAAAGCTATGACAAACATAGACAGCGTATTAAAAAGCACAGACATCACTTTGCCTACACAAGTCCATATAGTCAAAGCTATGGTTTTTCCAGTAGTCATGTACAGATGTGAGAATTGGACCATAAGGAAGGCTGAGTGTGAAGAACTGATGCTTTTGAACCATGGTGCTGGAGAAGACTCTTGAGAGTCCCTTGGACTGCAAAGAGATTCAACCAGTCCATCCTAAAGGAAATCAGTCCTGACTATTTATTGGAGGGACTGATGCTGAAGCTGAATCTCTAATACTTTGGCCACCTGATGTGAAGAGATGACTCATTGGAAAAGACCCTGATGCTGGGAAACATTGAGGGCAGGAGGAGACAGAGGATGAGATGGTTGGCTGGCATCACTGACTCAATGGACATGAGTTTGATCAAACTTCAGGAGATGGTGAGGGACAGCAAAGCCTGGCATGCCTCAGTTCATGGGGTCTCAAAAACCTGGACATGATTGAGTGACTGAACAACACTGTGTTGATCAGTTGATGAAAATGTGACCAGGGGCTCACAGGAACCTAAGCCTGTATTTCCCCTAGGAGCAATAGTTGGATATTTACTAGTTCAGTTTGTGGTCACTTACAGAACCTAACTACCATGAACAATAAGAATGAACTGTATCTCCTATTTCTCCTTCTCTTTGCCTGCCTCCCTCACTCCAGGTCAGTGTTCTTGGCAGGGCAAGGAATAGCCAACAGTTCTCAAGTCACATGCCTCATAACTTCCGCCACTATAGAGAGGCTTTTCATGCTTTGACAAATTCTCAGAGAAGATACTGGACTAATTGAATATGGTACGAATAGGGGTAGTCATATACGTACATGGCATCTCCCAGTAGAACTACATAAATTACAGAAACAGAAGCTCCTGAAAGAATAAAAGTCTATTCTCAAATGACGGGCGGGGGGACTGAGCAGACTAACAACACATATGCAGACACACATACAGGTTTTATCACTGCACACGTTTTATCAGCTGCACACACCACCTGTAACATTACCAACTAGCTTTCCTTAAATGAACTCTTGTTCCCTATGCTTAGATACATTTGAAAGGAAAATGTAAATTTCTGCCATGTATAGAATTTGATCATTAAAATAAACTCATAGCTGTGCAAATAAAAAGCAAATATTAGCCCACAAATCATCTAAAACTAACCACATGTTTAGAAACAGGCTTACCCTTTTGTCTCTATCCCTAGACTAGATACCTGTTTGAGAGGGAACCATTCAGCCCAGCACAAGGTCTGGAGCAGAGTGAATACTCAGTAAACTTTATATATAGGCTAAGATTACAGCTACCTGCATCTCACTCCTATGTACCTTTGGAGAGAAGACTAGCTGAAGAAGAGGAAGGAAGCATGGAGGAACAGAGGGAGGCAGAGAGAGGGAAACGTGCTGCTGCCTAACCTGGCTAAACCCTATCTGACCTTACCTCTCAGAACTGGGCCTTCGGTGCACTTACAGTGTACATTTCCTATTTTCTCAGTATCTTTGTCTAGGCAGTATCACCTTCCCGAAATGCTGTTTTCATTCTCAGGACTTGTTCTTCAAATTCTACCTTCTTTTCTGTATTATTAGTTGGGAAACTTTCAGCAACATATAACAGAAAACCCAACTGAAAGAGGCTTATATGTAAGAAAATTTTGTTATCTCAGACAGTGAGAATCTCAAGGCAGAAAGGAGGCCTCATGTTGCTTTATTTAGGAGCTTAACTGGCATCTAGGACCCAGGTTCCTTCCTTCTTTGTTCTATTGCCCTCAATTTAACAACTGGTTCTTCTCATGGTTGCAAAAAGGCTACAATTGCTCCAGTCATCACATCCTCACCAAAATCTAGACCCAGAGAGGGGATTATGACTTCCCTGTGTCTGTTTTTAAGGTTAAGAAACCTCCATAGAAACATGTCTAGCCACCACCACCACCACAGGCTTTCCCTCATAGCTCACTGGTCAGAATAGAATCATATACCCCTGTCTTAAGCCAGTCACTGGCTAGGGGAATATGATTAGTATGACAAGCATTGATGAATCAAGACTCAACCCACTGAGGATAAGACTTCTGTGAAGTACATGACCCCGTAGGCAAGTAGGGAACCCAAACCAAATCTGTGTTCTGTAATGAGAAATCTGCCGCATTCTATTAAATAACTACCCTCAAATCCCTTGGATAAAATCCCTCTCTGGTCCATGGAAGCCTCATGTCTAATGATTCAGATGTCTCCAGTCTCATCTCCCTTTTCAACTCTTCTGCACAAGGTCCCCTCCACATCATCTATCTTCCTTGTCTAGACTTGCTGAATTAATTTAAAGTTATCATACCACAGTATAATTTATAATTTATCTGTTTATGTGTCTGTCTTTGCCAATAAGCTGTCAGATCCATCTGGGGTGGCCCAGAACTGGACTGAGATCTAAGGCCCTGGCCTGTCTAATGCCTAAATCTAAGTGTGAATGCTAGTTACATTGAATTTACTCAATTGAATTGTGAGGGCAAAGGGGAGGAGCAGGGGAGAGAAGCAAGAAAGCAGGAGGAAAGAGGACAAAGCCATCAGTGAAATACAGGCTTTGGTTGCAGACAAAACATAGGCTGCCTAGAAGAGCCAATTCACTAACTGGGATGGAGCTTCTATTGTGGGAAATAGTCATTTGTTGGCTTAAATAAGCCCCTTCGCCTCAATTACATGTAATGGAATACAAAGGTATTGACTCAGCGTGAGGAAGGAGGCAGAAGTTCAAACCTACCACCACTTCACTTGCAGGCACTAATTGCCCCAAGGCTTAGGTCAAAGGTTATGGCAGGATTAGAACTGACAGTGAAAACAAAAGCCAGGCCTTGGCTCCTTGAATTAGCTCATTTGCCCCTCTTCTGCCCATTTGCCCTGGCTTCTAATCGAAGTGCTCTCTTGGCTGGCAAGTCCCTCTGCCCAACAAAGCCACTGTTTGCAACCCTCTCTGGCTAACTTGAATCTTCATCACACTCAGGACCTGCCCCAAACTGCCTGGAGGTACAGAAAGCAAGTATTAGAAATCACTGGGGGTTGTGAGGAAGCAATTTGGAGGAACTGATTTCTGTCCTTACAATAATCACTGAGCTGGATGAACACTCATAAGTCCCAGGCACTGTACTAAGAACTCTAAAATGTACGAGATAACCCAGGGACACCTTGTCATACCCAGAAGCCAAACAGCGATCAGAACAGTAGGGCAGTGACAGAAGGACGCAGGAGTCATGCCAAGGAGTCCTCACTGGCCAAAGATGAAGGGATCTGCCCTTCACAAGGACTGATCATGGCCATGCATTGAAAGACATTCAGTTTCTTGGGACTTCCCTGGTGGTGCACTGGCTAAGACTCCATGCTCCCAATGCAGGGGGTCCGGGTTTGATCCCCGGTCAGGAAACTAGATCCCACATGCTGCAACTAAGACACATGTTGACATGTTGCAACTAAGACACAGCACAGCCAAATAATAAATATTTTTTAAAAACAAGGAAATAAAGACATTAAGTTTCTTTAAATTCTCACAGCGGTACTAAAAAAAAAATGCTTTGGTCATCTTTGGAGAATGCTAGTTAATGAAGTATTCTGAGAGCTGGTAAATAAAAACTCAGGTACTTGTCTTTCCTGTGTGAATCTCTTGGGGTAACTGAATAAATAGCTGATGGAGAAAAGTTCCTGTTCACAGAAGAATCCCAGTCAATCACTGCAGAAGAAATGATAACATTAGAAAAATAACCGTTTTGCCACTTTCCTGGAAAAAATGGATCTGGGCCAAGGTTTTCCAATCTCAGCACAACTGACACTTTGTCCAGATAATTCTTCGTTGTGGGGTCTATTCTGTACATTGTATGATGTTTAGCAACATCCTTGGTCTCTACCCACTGGATGCCCATAGCTGGTACCCAACTGTGACAACCCAAAGTGTCCCCACACACTTGTCCCGAAGTCACCCTGGTTGGGAACCCCTGATGCAGGGAATGATCCTCAACGACTGCATTCACAGGAGGAACAGAATCACGTGATTCTAAAGCAGCCCCCGGGGGTTCTTGAAGGTGTGGCACCCACCACCTTCATCCTCGTCCATCAGCCCAGGGCCCAGCCTCCCCAGCAAAACAGAAACTGGAGGAGAGTCCTGGAGTAACAACCCCTCCCCCATTTTTTCCAACCCAGCTGAAATAGTGAATCCTCCCTGGGGACCCTCCCTGTGTTTTCCTGGAGGCTATGCTCTCTTAGCCAGGTCTTTGCACATGCTGCTTCTTCTACTTAGCAGGTTCCGCCCCTCCCACCCCATTCTATTCTTGCCCACGCTTCCTCCTTTTTTCAGCTCTCAGCTTCCAGGACTCCTCCTCCAGGAAGTCCTCACTGACTCCCTCTTTGTACTCTCCTCGCCTGTTGTGTCCTAACCACAGTGTACGGTCACTGTTAACTGTCTCCACTGTTAACTGTGATCTCCTCCACAGAGACCACAGTTCTTATCTCCAAGGAGCCCAGTATAGAGTAGGTACTCAGAAAATGTCACAAGCAGGAAGGACGAAGGGGGGAAGGCAGGAGGGAGGCATGGCCTTGTGCTAGCTTAGTCTTGGTGTACGCTTAGCAGAGTGTTGGAGTGTGACTGTTCCTGTGTGTGCAGAGCAGGGTGTGTGTGAACTTGGAGATATGCGCACAGTGCAAGAGTGCTGTGCAAAAATGGGAGCTGCGGGGATTTCCCTGGTGATCCAGTGGTGAAGAATCTGCCTGCCAATGCAGGGGACACCAGCTCAGCCCCCGGTTTGGGATCCAAGATTCCACATGCCACGGACAGCTAAGTCCACACACCACAGCTACGGAGCTCTTGCACCACAACCAAAGATCCTGCAGGATGCAACTGAGACCCAAGGCAGCCAAGCAAAGAAACCTTTTCTATATATACATATATATGCACACACGTGTATATATACATATATATATATACACACACATACATATATATATATACATGCACATATATATAGCTTCCCAGGTGGTGCTAGTGGTAAAGAACCCACATGCCGATGCAGGAGACACAGAAGTCATGGGTTCAATCCCTGGGTCAGGAAGAGCACGGCAGCCCACTCCAGTTTCCTTGCCGGGAGAATCCCATTGACAGAGGAGCTTGGTGGACTACAGCCAGTAGAGCTGCAAAGAGTAGGACACAGGTGCCTTAGTGTGCATGCATATATGTGTGTATATATATGAGTGGACTTTTTTTAATGGGGGCTATGAAAGCCGTGGCCTACTGTCTCTCCCCGTCCCAGCTGCCTCTCCCATCACTCTACCTCACACTCCCCAGTTTCGGCCAGGTCATATTCTATATACCTTTATATCTTTTTGCTTCTCTCCGCTGTGATATTGATGTTCCTTTTGCCTGGACTGCCCTTCCCCACTTTCTCCTTGCAGTTAAATCTCCATTTACTGTTTTAGAGTCCAGCTGTCCACCTCAACTGTGAGCTCCCCAAAGGTTGCCTGTTGAGGTCTCCCCTCGATGAGACCACACTGAGGCACCTTTGTGCTCCCAGCTGCAGAAGGCAGGCAGGCAGCCGGTGTCCTGGGGAGGGTTTACAGAATGAGACTGTACACCTATGCCTCAGTGTAGCAAGCACAGATGCACGAAGTTAACTAGATCAGGGTCTTCACACTTTTTTCTCATGAATCCCCTTAAATAACTTTGAAAAGATATCTTTTCAGTAAAAACCATGTCAAGGCGATGGCACCCCACTCCAGTACTCTTGCCTGGAAAATCCCATGGACAGAGGAGCCTGGTAGCCTGCAGTCCATGGGGTCACTAGGAGTCGGACACGACTGGGCGACTTCACTTTCAGTTTTCACTTTCACGAATTGGAGAAGGAAATGGCAACCCACTCCAGTGTTCTTGCCTGGAGAATCCCAGGGACGGGGGAGCCTGGTGGGCTGCCGTCTATGGGGTCACACAGAGTCGGACACGACTGAAGTGACTTAGCAGCAGCAGCAGCTTACAAATTACATTCATCTAATTCTAATAAATACAAAGAATGAATAAATGAGTGGTGACAAGTGACAGCAAATAGAAGATTTACACCCAAGTGAACAAGTGAAAAATGATGGGTTTATGGTAGCCAGTCATCTTTATTCAAAAGTTAAATGAAAATATTCCTCCTGAAAGTCTTAGTAAATGTTCGAGAAAGACAAAACAGTAACTTTCCTCTGCTGCATTTTACTCAGATATGACCTGTAGGAAGTAATTTTGGAATATTTCAGCTACTTCTTGAAATTGGCAAAACATCCCACAGAAACAGGAACCAACGGAGAGGATGAGAAACATTCTTGGCTCCTTCTCATCTCAGAGAATGGGGACGATGCTGCAGGACCCAGACTGGCATTCCAAAGAATGTTCTTTTCAAAGACTTGAATATTGCCATTCCAAGATGGTTTGATAGGTAGGTAGGTAGGTAGACAGATGGAGAGGTAAAGCATGGACTTTAGCTGTAAGTTTGTGTCCCTTAAGTCAAATAAATTACTCTCACCACCACTGATACATCTTTTGTTTTCATAAGACCATCGCTTAGTAGTGAATGCATGACAGATAATATTTGGGGAATAAAAGAAGCAAGGTAATTGAAGAAAATTGTCAGTACTCCCACCACCCCACAGTACATGAATTCAGAATAATCCAATCTGGACCCAAACAGGATACCCATTTTGCCTTTACAGAATAGATCAATCTTAAGACAAGGGAAAGCCTGAGGCCTTAGATTCAGGGCACCATGAATAAGGGGAGCTCCCCACACTGATGGCATCCCCTCATTCCATGAGCTGGGACTTTCTAGGCCCCAGGCAATGCCTGCAATGCAGGGAGGGTGGAGGTGCACCTCTCTACAGTAGAGTTGAGGAGGGGCAGGGAGGGAGCCAGGGACCGTGGGGAAGTTCTCCGGCAGATCAGTTTAAGAAAGAGCACTTGGGAAAGTTGCATGTTGTGTGTGCTAAGCCGCTTCAGTCGTGTCCGACTCTGTGCGACCCTGTGGACTGTAGCCTGCCAGGCTCCTCTGTCCAAGGGATTCTCCAGGCAAGAATACTGGAGCGGGTTGCCATTTCCTCCTCCAAGGGAGATCCCGACTCTGGGATTGACCCTTCACTTCTGCATTGGTAGGTGGGTTGTTTACCTCTAGCGCCACCTGGGAAAGTCGATTCCCATAAGATTATTGCACCCATGGGCCTCTCAGAAAGCCTTCACATAGCAGCACAATTGCATGCATCCCCATTCTGAAGGCCCTGGATGGGCACACACGCCCTTACACAGTAGGATAGGATGGGACGAGAGTGCGGGTAAGAGAAAGGTGCAGACCAGTGATTCTCTAAGTGCAGCTCCCAGACCAGCAGCAGTGCCAGCTGGGAACTTGCCCATTCTTGGGCCAACCCCACACCTCTCACAGCAGAACACGTAGGGTGAAGACCGGCTGAACAAGCCCTTCTGGGGACTCTGATGCACACCCAAGCAGAGAACACTGGAGCAGACCGATCTTGCTTTTGCCCCTTTCTTCTGATATTAATAATAACATTTCCATATTCCTTTGGGAAACCACCCCTCTGCTCCTTTCAGATGATACTGTTGATAGAACTGGCCCATGGCTTCCCTACCCCAGGTCCAAGGACTTGCCCATGACTAGACCTTGTCACTCAAATATTCTCTCTCCCTGATCACAAGTGGTTGGTTCAAGAACATGCAAGAGAGAAAACTGATCCAGAATCAACCTTGGGACTTTTACAAAGCCCCTGAAAAAGGGAGGGCTTCCCAGGAGGCTCAGTGGAAAAGAACCTACCTGCAACGGAGGGGATGCAGAGTTCGATCCCTGGTTACTGTGTGGACGGGAGGGGCTGGAGTGAAGCGGGGAGGGGACATGGCAACCGACTCCAGGATTTTTGCCTGGCGAACCCCATGGACTGAGGGGCCTGGAGGGCTACAGTCAATAGGGTAGCAAAGAGTCAGACACGACTGAGCATGCACACACAGGAAAAGGTATGTTCCCTCTTCCCTGAAGTCATTAAGCCAACTAGATATAAGTAACTACAGGAAAAATCTTCTTGAGAACAAAGCCAGCGTTGCAGAAGCTGGGAAAGGACACTGAGCACCAGCTTTACCTGAAGCTAGTCACTGGGCGTTTTCCTGTTACACCAGCCAAGAAATTCCCTTATAAGCTTAAGTCAAATTTCCTGTGTTTCTGTCAGTCCTAGCCAAAGAACCTAGAATAACACAGAGACAGAAGTAGAGATTCAGCAGGAGACAGAGGTAAGATTCTAAAACCCAATGGACATACTTTCAAGCCCTGGCTTCTCTGCTTAATAACTGAGTGACTTTGAGCATGTCACTTTGCCTCTTTGATCTGCTGTCTGTGGATAGAACAGGTTAAGACCAACTCCCTGGGGGACTGTTATATGGTAATAAGAGTCATGTGCAGGATTCCAGCAGTCTGATGGATGACCTTAACCACGCTTTGACTTCTTGACCTTGACCTTCTCAGGGCCTCAGTTTTCTCATCTGTAGGAAGCAGATAAAATTAACTATCTTAGAGAACTGGGATGAGACTTAAGAGAATTGGGGTAATCAATAGGTGATCAATATTGGTGATCAGTAGGTGACAATCAGCCCCATACGATTGAAACATCAGTCTATGAGAGTCATTTAAAATCAGCAGCACCTCTGACCCCCCCAGGGGCCACAGTGGGGCCCGCAGCTGCAGTGGTCAGTCTGGTAGATTGGAATATTCACAGAGCTGCTGCTTCTACAAGTGGAGGAGCTGGGGAGAAACTCTTACAGGTGCTCATTAGGTCCGTGAAGCTGCCCTCAGGAGGGGAGGGATGCCTGGTTCATTACTGGCCCGCTCTGCAGGGGGCCAGACACCAGCGGGCTACCTGCCGTCTTCTCTCCTTGCCAGAGCTGGGAGTTTCAGCCAGGGGGCCAGGCTGTCCCGGGACAGGATGGCAAGGGTGAGCCTTGCCGCCATCTGGTCCCCAACTCCTCACCTAACGCTTGTAACAGACCCACTGCTAATTGCATGGTTGGGGGGCAGCCTTCACATCTTTGGCATTTGATTCACTACTGTTTCTTTGGAAGCCCCAATCCTGGGGCTATGGAAGAAGGGCTCTGCCTGTTCATGGGGGCTTTCGAGCCCCCAGCATCCTAGCCCAGGTTTGTTAGGCTCCATCTGGATAGGCAGGCAGGAGAGCATCTCGTTCCTGCGCTCAGCCCGGGGCTTCACCCCCCGCCCGGCCCTCAGCCCACCTGGGCGGCAGGAACACCCCCAGACCCAGCCTCTCCTGTTGTTATGTCGTCCCCACTCACCCAGTAGGGACACTTTACTTCTCTTGCCCCAAGTTTTGGTGCCTTATTCCCCTCTCCACCCCCAACAAAAGCAAGGATGAGGAGGAACGGTGGGGAAGTGGAAAGTAGGAACAGAGAAGCTTGGATTCAAATCTGGCTCTGTCACTTTCTACCATTAAACCTGGGGCCAATGGCATTTTTCTAGGGCCCTCAGTTTCCCTGTCTACAAAAGGGGCCTCCTAATATCTGTCTTGCAAGGTCTTTGTGCCAGTCGAATGTGATGATAGTAATAGCTAAGGTACCAGGAGCTTACTCTGCACCAGGAACCATCCTGAACAGTATGTGTGCACATCACTGTAATCATAAGCATTGGTCCAGAATAGGTGCCTGATAGACATCACTTCCTCCTCCCATCCCAGTAGTCAGGGGAGGGGTAGCCACAGAGGGAGGAGACTGAATCCAAACAATGCCTTAGCATGGTTTTCCAGCCGTCGTGTATGGATGGAGAGAGGGACCATACAGATAGCTGAGTGCCAAAGAACTGATGCATTCGAGTGGTGATGCTGGAGAGGACTCTTGACAGTCCCTTGGACTGCAGCAAGATCAAACTAGTCAATCCTAAAGGAAATCAGTCCTGAGTATTCTTCGGAAGGACTGATGCTGAAGCTGAAACTCCAACACTTTGGCTACCTGATGCAAAGAGCTGACTCACTGGAAAAGACCCTGATGCTGGGAAAAAGATTGAAGGCAAAAGGAGAAGAGGGCAGCAGAGGATGCGATGGTTAAGATAGCATCACCGACTCAATGGGCATGAATTTGAGCAAAGTCTGGGAGACGGTGGAGGACAGAGGAGTCTGGTGTGCTGCATCCGGGGGGTTGCAAAGAGTTGGACACAGCTTAAGAGACTGAACAACAACAAGCAGCAGAGGGTGGGGCAGGCAGGTGGAGAGCACACTGCTACCCCAAGCCCACGTCCCTCCCTGTGTGGGGCCTGATCCCAGTTATCGCCCCTACTGGCCTCTTGAAACACCAGGCAAGGGTCCATCTGTATTCACTTCTGGCATTCAGGCACACATACCACTGGAGGGGTGAGGACCAGAGGGTGAGGGTCTGGGATCATGAGACTCAGCCCTTTCCTTCTGCCCTCTTCTTCTTTGGGTCAGAGAAGCAAATTTTGAAAGGATGCTAAGGGGGACCTGACTGGCCACAGAAGGAGCCCTTGACCCTTGACCTCCCTGGAAGAGCCCTGACTCACCTCCCTTTGCTATAACGCGTGGGGTTCACCATCAGCATCATCACTATTCTAATGGGTTCTGTCATTAACTTGTTAGGTGCTCTGGAGCAAGTCACTTCCTCTGTCTGAGTCGTGGTTCCTTCTTCTCTAAAGTGATGAGGTTTGGACTTCCCAGACGGTCCAGTGGTTAAAACTCCATCCTTCCACTGGGGGCACAGGTTGATTCCCAGTCAGGGAACTAAGATCCCACATATTCCCTGGGTCTTGACCAAAGGGAAAAAAAAATGGTGATGAGGCTGAAGAGAGACAGAGAGAAAAGACTGAGGATAAAGCACTTGCATGGGTGCCTTCCAGCTCTTATTACAGGAATAATCCCCAATTATTTGCTCTCCTATCTCTTTTGAACATCGCATGGGCCCTGCAAGGTAAGAACGGTTGGATTAACGAAGGACACTGCTCATGGAAGACACGACAAGCCCAGGATCACACAGCTGGCAAAGTGGCCAAGTGAAACAAACTCTGGTACCTTAGGTACCCCATCCTCATGACCTCTGGGACACTGGCTTCCTGGGGAGGATCCAGAGGGTCAGGGACAGGCTGTCATTAGGCACCTGAAAATGTCGTTTATATCTGCCTCACCCTCTGGGAGCTGGAAGATGACGGACACCCAGGCAGGATCGGGGGGCTGAGAGGAGAGATGAAAACTCTGGACAGATGCTGAGTGCTCCAGCCACTCAGGCTGGCATCAAACCATAGAAACAGACGGCCCTGGGTTCAAATCCTAGCTCCTCTACTTACTGTCTGTGTGACCTCAGGCAAGTGACTTCACCTCTCTGAGCCTGCTTCATAAAGGGAGGCTAAAAATGCCCACCCCAAAGGCTGGTTGGGTAGATTCAATAAGCTCATGCTTGGTACATAGAAGATGCTTCAGAAGTGGTGGTTCTGAATGAGTATTTCAGCCCCAGTGGGGCTCTGTTCAGCTGGACTGTGGAAACACTCATTCAACGCTCTCCTCAGGAAAGCATCCTAAGACATCCTCTTTGGCTGAGGAATCTTCTCAGCAGTCCACTGCACTGATTAACATGTTTCTCACAGCTCGGGAAATATCCAGAAATCTCTGTCCGCATCTTCCAAAGTCAGGCCCAGACAGGGGCCGTGACTCACTCCAGGGCTCCAGATCCTCCAAGTCTCTGGAGGACTAAGGAGAGGAAATCACCACCGGCCCTGGGCACCTGGGATGGAGTCAAGGCAAGGCGTTGGGAGCGGGTGGTGTCGGCAGCCTGTGGGATGAGGATGGAGGCCTGAGGATGTGCCGGGGGCGCAGGCAGGCCGCAGTCAGCAGCAGAAGGCAGTGCAGCGCAGGGCTGTCCTGGCCTCAGGCACCCCAGGCTGGAGTCTGCCCGTCCTTCCCCACACAGGAGCCAGAGCAGACCCTTGAAAGTGTAAGGCACATCACACGTGGCTCCCCATCTCACGCCAAATAAAAAAGCTCAAGGGGTGGTTTTGTTGTTGCTGTTTAGATGCTAAGTCGTGTCCGATTCTTGTGACCCCATGGACTGCAGTCCACCAGGCTCCTCTGCCCATGGGATTTCCCAGGCAAGAATACTGGAGTGGGATCTTCCCGACCAAGAGATCGAACCCAGGTCTCCTGCACTGGCAGGCAGATTCTTCACCGCTGAGCCACCAGGGAAGGAGTGGTGGTTTAGCCCCTGCAACACTCAGCTTCTCTCCTCCATTCATTCTGCAATAAGCCCATGGGCCCTCCAAATTATTTCCCTGACAGGCTTCTAGGCCTGAGAGCTCTCTATTGCCTCTGCCTGGCATGCTCTTACCCTCGCTGTCTGCATGGGACTCCTCTGCCAGAGACCTTCCCTTCCCTTTCTATCTAAAATAGCAGCTCCATCACCTCTACCTCCTCACCCTATTTTCTTTTTCCTTATGTTTTACTACCACCTGAAATAGTTTATATTTATTCAGTTGACTGTATCTTCCCCCAAGGAACCATAAGCTCTGTGAGGCAGGGACTCTGCTCAGCTAACTACAGTATCTCCAGACCCTGACACAGCATCTGGCTCACAATAAACAGTATGTATGTATCAGATGAATGAATGATTGATTCAATGTATTGACTGAATACCGGTGCCACTATTTTCTAGCTTGGATTGCTTTGGGCAGGTCATTTCACGTCTCTGAAACTTCCAACACGAAAGATAGGACGTGTTCAATTCACAGGGTTATGGCTTCAGTGAAATAAAATAGTAGAGGGTGAAAGGAACTGACACATAATAAGTGCCCAATAAATGACCACCACAGTCACCATTATTATCATCAAGGATCTCAGATTCATCACTTGCTCACCGAGGCCTTGGGCACGTCAAGAGTTCTCTCTGAGCCCCAGTCTGTTCATCAGTCCAACTGTCCAACACAAGGAATATTTGCTGGGTGCCAGGGAAGGGACACGAAGCAGCCAGCAGGGGGTCTGGCATCCAGTAAGCACTCACCAAGTAGCAGGTACTGCAACTGAAGAGCACCTAGGGTTTGGATGTCCACTTCACCACTTACTCCGTGACCTTGGGAAAGCAGCTAAACTTCTCTGAGTCTCCTCACCCATACCATGAGGATAATGATAGCCCCTTCCTCACAAATCATCCTGAAGTCACAGTGAGATAAGGCCCCTGAAAGGGCTTCACAAAGCCCTCAGGAAGATGCACTGCAAAGGGCAGGAAGGCGAGGGCCCAGGGGTGAAGACAGACAGAACCAAGAGCGGTGTTTGGCCTGAGTTCTGAGGGGGTCACAGAGGGAGCTAAAAGAAGCCGGCTCCCTCTGTCTGGGAGGCCTCTGCAGAGAAGACGCTGCTGCCCCCACCCACCTCACCCCCTGCCCCTGCCCCCGCCCCTGCCCTCTCCGTAGGGCCTCACTGGGGACCTCTTCTGGCTGTTCTCGGCAAGGGGCATTTTTCAACGGAGGCAGGTGACAGCAGCAGGACCCTAGAAGAGACCCTCAGTCAACTTGAAGCCAAATCCACTTTCCACCCCAGGACTAAGGCGGCCTCCCCCGACATCCTAGGGCAGGCCCTGGGGAAAAAAGACCTTGAAGCCAAAGTCTCTGGAGGTTCATGAGGCCAGACACACTCCTTATGCTCCAGCCCGTGAGGGTCTGTGGAAGAAACACCAGGTCCCCTCCTGAGCTGGGCCATCTGACCCCCTCCACCACCAAAAAGAGAGTGGGGACCACCCGTGCCTTTTTCAGTCTGGGCCTAGCAAAACCCAGGGGTCAACTCCCCAAATGACTAAATCAATAAGCCTTACTGCAAATTCATGATTTTTTTTTGGATCTGTTTTGATGAATTCTCAGTACCTGAGCGGCTGGCACTTAGTAAGTGTTTAATAAATGTATGTTGAGTCAGTGATTCAATTAATTAATCAACACATGAGGCAATGAATCATTGCTATCAAGAGAATTACTGTAAGTGAAGTTCCCAGCAGTCTGTGATTTTTTCGTTTATGTTTTTTGATAAATCCCCAAGGCCTTGAAAAAAGACCCTGATGCTGGGGAAGACTGAGGGCAGGAGGAGCGGGGGGTGACAAAGGATGAGATGGTTGAATGGCATCACCAATTCAATGGTCATGAGTTTGCACAAACTCTGGGAGACAGGGAAGGACAGGGAAGTCTGGCATGCTGCAGTCCATGGGGTCACAAAGAGTCCAGCATGACTTAGTGACTGAACAACAGGGCCTTGAATACCCTTGGGACATAAATGTGCGTGAGAGCACGTGTATGTGAACGTGTGACTGAGTCACTCACTGAATCATGACTCGCTAGAATTTAATCTTTCTGGAAGCAAGGGTCACCATCTGCTTTGTGTAAGGCTGCATCCTCAGTGCTTAGACCAGTGCCTGGAGCATGGCCCGTGTGGAATGAATGAATGATAAATGAAATGAATGAGCAAGGCCCCAGCTCTCAGCCCAACGACCTCAGACCAAGAAGAACAAACATGGACGGGCACCTGAGTCCTGCCCCCGGCCACCACTCGCCCCTTGATTTTTTTAAATAATTTGTCAATTGTTTTTAATTGTTGAGGCAGTAATACTTGGTTCATGAAACTGCAATATACAGAGAGGTGAAATAAATAGCTTATATATATATAATATATATAATATAGCTGGTTTTAAAATATTCCCTTATTCATTGGTGTACTAGGTCACGTGAGTCACGGAAGGTCGATAGCAGCATCCTCCAGAACTGTGAGTAATGCAGGGTCACCGTGATTGGACGAGGCCGTCTGTCGTCGAAAGTCGAGGCGCCGAGAATTCTGAGGGGCACGCCTTCCCTGCGCGGTGTCTCAGGGCAGCTTGCAATAAATAAATGACTGCAAACCAGAGAGCGATTTTTGTTGGACTCTGGGGCAGGAACAGGGGGTTGGGAAAGAGGGGGAGTTGGCTGGGTGGGGGGGAACACTACTTTCTCTTTGTTTTTCTCTTTTTGTGTTTTTGCTTTTTTTTTTTGCTTTTTTTTTTCCTTTAAGAACCTTTGGGAAAAAGGACTTTGGTTTCTCAGAGTGTCGTTTTCCTCATCCAAGTCCTCCTCTGGGGACGAGTTTCGAGTTGTCTGTTCCTAGAGAGACACAAGCACCTGTGCGCTAACAAAGTCCCTTGGCGTGAGCCTTTTGTCAGAGCGGGTTTCAAGTCAGTAATAAAATCCTTATCGCTCCCCTCCCCCAAGAATTTTGGTTCAGTTTTTGTCTTCTCTTAAACACAATGTACAAAAATAGAAATTCTCCCTTATTTTTCATGTAAAAATATTCCTCTGATTGCAGTTCTCCGTGAGTGTGAGCGTGGGCTGGGGCGGCCTGGGGGGGCACGGCGGGGCCCGCCTAGCCAGGGTGCGTGGGGCGGATCCGCCGGGACCGCTTGGTCACGGTGGTGTACTTGAAGGGCTTTTGCAGCTCCGCCTGTCCCTTGGGGTAGCGCTTCATGAAGTGCACATCCTGCTGGTTCTCGCGGGTCTTGGGGCCCTTCCGCGGCCGCCCCTTCTTGGTGAAGCCCACATACCAGCCGGAGTACTTAGCCGACATCAGGGCTGTGTAGTTGTTCTCCAGGACCTTCTCAATGAACACACACTCTTTGCTGGTGCCATCAGGCTGCAGAAAGAGAGAGAAGGAGGAGGTGAGAGAGGAAGGACAGGTGTAAGGGGCAGAGCTGTGTAGAGAAGTCAGGGGCAAGGGCCAAGGCTTGAGATGGCAAAGTAGAAAGGGACTGAGCCCAAGCTTTGGCCTCAGCAGTTTCATTCCCTGGATCCCTAGAGTGGACTTGACTTGGCGGCCCCTGCATCCTTCCCTGCTCACCAATTAGGTACCAGCCTCCCGTTACCATTCAGGGATCCCTTTCTTTTCCACTTGCATGATGGAGCCAGGGGCTTCCGCCTCAGCTCTACTAGAACAAAAGATTCAGATATGACCAATCAAAATATTATTTCCTGTGATTGGTGCAGAGCACAGCACGTAGCCTGAGTCATCCAATCAGCAGTCCTCAAGATCCTGTTATAAATAATCCCCCCAAACATAGCCAGTTTAAACTTGGAAATAGGTAAAGCTGAAGCAAAGGCAGCCTCTGTACCCCCATGAGAGGAAACGCTGCCTGACAACAAGGTCAGCTTGGAGGAAGAAAGCCAAGAGGAAGAGAATGAAAGAAACCAAGTCCTCCTCACATCTTTCAGTTTCTGGACCTACCCAGCTATCTCTGAAGCTCAAGTTACCTCACTGTTAAGTGGGCCAATAATATCTCATTTCCTTTAAAACAGTTGAGACTGTGTTCTATCACATGCAGCAGAAAGAAGTCCCAACTCATGTGCACTAAACTGGGGACCAAGTTAACTGCCTACTCAACTGCCATTCAACTCCACTGTTACAGAGTTAAACATAAATTACATTTAATGTGGTACATCTTAATGTTTGTTGTGAAGAGGGTGGGTGGAAGCCTCTAAAAATAAGGGCTTTGGCATGACCAAACTTCAAAGCCTATACCCATGGTTCTAAGATTTTAGGGTCCCAGGTGAACTCCCTGGGAGACTATGCCAGGCAAGGAGCACTAGATTCATAGTCAGACATTGAATCAACTCACACTTCCTTATGTGACCTCAGGCTAGTTAATTTCATTCTCTAAACTTTGGATTCCTTGCCTGGACCAAACACGGAAAATGACTCCTGCGTCATAGAGATGTTATGAGGAATGACGCTTATAAGTGAGCCAGGCACACAGTAGGAAGTTTTCACATTATTTCTGAAGAGCAGGTGGTTCCGAAGGTCTGACCTCCCTCCTTGGATCTGAACAAAAGGTGGTGGAAAGCAGGCTTTGAATCTCCTCCTTGAAAAAGCCGAATTGCTCCGTGTGGAAGAGTGGGAAACACACAAAGTTGGAAGGCCTGAATTAGCAGCACTCGAGTTTCCAACTAACATCTCCAAATTTAGGCCGGGCCCACTCCTCGTTACAGACGGGTGCCCAGCCAAGTTGGAAGCCCAGCGGTCTGGCTGTGTGTGGAGACTGAGGTGCAAGTTCCAGCCTTTTGTTTGAAGTGGAAAACGGGCTGGAGCTTCCAGGAACGTTCACCTTTGAGCGGAGGGCAAGCTTGGGCCCTGCAGACAAAGTGCTGAACTTTGCAGAAAGGGACAGGCAGGGTAAGAAAACATTCTCTGGAGGAGAGATCTTTCGAGGAGCCTGCAGAGTATACAGGGGATGGGCCTGGGAGAAGCACACAGGACCCAGAGGCATTATGGGCTGAGTGAGCAGAGAGGGCCTATTGTGAGGGAAGCTGGGGCATATGTGCAAGGGAGATAAAAAGGAGTGGGCTCTGGGCTCCCCATGGATAATTCTGGAAGCTGCCTATCCAACCTGAGTCCAGGTCCCTTGAATGGTTTTGATGGAACAGTCAGAGAAAACTGAATAAAGGCTATACCACAGCTGGTTTCCCATCTTAGAATATCTGCCTGGAAAACTGCTTTCAACCTTTAAGAGTTAGTTCAGTAACCACCTCCTCCAGGAAGCCTTCCCTGACTGCCATCTAGCTCCCTGAGTATTTCCTCCTCTTCCTTCAAGACTCCATTTGAGCACTGTGTGTGTTCGTTGCTCAGTTGTGTCCAACTCTTTGTGACCCCATGGACTGTAGCCCGCCAGGCTGCTCTGTTCATGGGATTTTCCAGGCAAGAGTACTGGAGTGGGCTGCCATTGCTTTCTCCCATTTAGCAGTATGCTTTATCCAACTCACATACTAGATCTTCTGAATCCCCTCCACACCCACTCCTTCTCCTGCCTGCCCAACAGAGTAGTTCTGTATCTGCCTGCTCCTCATCAGCCCAGGAGCTTCAGGAGGTCAGGACTGCTTCTCGCTTGCTCTCATGGCTTCGGCATAGGTCTTAGCCCAAGACAGGGGCACCCGGAGAATTTGCGGTTAAATGGATGAGAGTTCTGCTGGGACACAAATGGTGGGGGTGACACATTAATTGGTCTTCCTCCAAAAGAAAATGGACTCTGCCTCCTGGATCCCTTACTAATGTCCCAGAGACAGTTGTGAGTTGTAAGAGGCCCCTCCTGGGGGATGTGCTGAGAACAGTGAGGGCCCAAGCCCTCAGCCTGCCCACCGTGGTGTCCCTACTCATCCATTTACTCATTCATTCAGCATTTACTGATTGCCAACTACAGCCCAGATATTTCCACATCCACTGTCTCCTTTAATTCTCTTAACTTGCCAAGGGAGACTCTACCTGGTGGAAGAAAACAATTCAAAGACACAAAAATGGCTTTCCCACGGTCACGGAGCTGTCAGAGAAACAGTCAGAGATTTGAACCTGCATTTGCCACGGCAGCTCACTTCTCTGCTGTCTAATCCCAAACAGGCCCATGGGGAGAAGGGGTATGGAAGAGTGGGTGCTGCCCATCAAAACACCTCAGGTCCCCCAGGACCACAGAGCTACCACACTCCTGAAGCAGTGACTTGGAGGTTCAAGGGCCAGCACAGTGCCTGGCACACATGCTCTTGCCTGGGTTGAGGATCTGGGCTTCAGGCTGAGGTTCTGACACCCCAGAGGTCAGGAGCCCTTGGGAGGAGCCATAGGGCCTATAACGGTCACGAGTTCCCACCTGAACTCAGACTCAGTGGATAAGAAGCTCACGGTAGGCCGCCCTGGGGCCTGACCCTTGCCTTTCTCCTCACCACCTCTATGACCCTGCTTATGGCCTGCAGAGATTTTTAAAAAACAAATGTGCATGGGCCTCACCCCCCAAAATGCTGACTCAATTGGTTCAGGCAAGGCAGATCACCAATATTTAGAGAGTAACGGAACAGCCCATCCCAGAACCTTGGTGATTTAGTAGAATTTGATCATCTCTGGAATATCTACCACCTCCAACCTCCTTTCCAAACTGGAGTCCTATTCCTTCTGTTTGATCTGAAGACTGAATCCTGATGACATCACTTGGCCCCTAGATCCAGTCTTCCTTGAAATCAGAACTACCCCCTGGATGTTTTTAGTTACCTAGACAAAAAAAAGACTTTTGCTTAAAGGCATTTTGAATTAGGTTTCAGTCACATTCAACCAAAGCAGTCTTCACAAACACACACTGGACAAGGGACCCCCTGCTCTGAATGGGTCTGGGGCCCTATGTTGCCCCAAAGGGGACACACCAATGATCACACAGGAGGAGACAGATGAGAAAAATCCACCTGGGTTGAATCTCCAGAGATGGGAAACAACTGCTTAGCACATAGTGCTTGACATTCAACAACTCTTTTACGGAATGAAAGGAAGTACTATCTCCTGGGTCAGGTGGAGGTGGGGTCCAGAGAGGTGGCAAGGAGAAGGGGGCTTCTTCTCTCTCGGGGGCTTGGGAGAAGAGCTCTGGCATGTGATCAGTATGATGCAAGACAGAAGCAAGGCCAAGGGTCTGGAGCATCAGCAGAGGCTCTCTTGGGGGTTCAGTAATGTGTCCGGCTGTGGCCAGATACGTAGAAGATTGATACCCAGGGTCAAGGCCATCCAAGCAAGCTATCCTGTTGAGCCAAATGAGCCAGAGCCTGAACTGAGGTCAAGAGTTCCCACAGATGAAGAACCTGATTTTTAAGGGGAATGTAGCTCATGTTTAACAAGAAAGTGCCTACTTAATGTCAGGATTATCTTCCCATTTTACAGGTGAGGACACTGCGGCTCAGTGAGGTCAGAGCACTTAAGATTCCCAGGTCTGACGTGGCTAACTCTGGCTGTAGGTTGAGTCAGTTCTCAAAAGGTAAGCACCACATTTCTATTTCTTTGGTATCCTTTGAGCAGGTATAAGAAGCATGATGGATGGATCCAGAATTGGCCCTCAGAGCCACTAGCCTGTGGGGAATGCAAGCAGGAAAACAGCCAGTGCCAACCCAGGTGAGCAGACTGCAGAGAGAGGGCTGTGTGCGTAGCCGTGGGCTCCAGGGTGGGTGTGCTGACTGGGCGGTCAGGGAAGCCAGAGATCATGAAAGGAGGAGCCAAGACTCAGGGTGGATGGTGGAGGGAAAGGCTGTCCTGGCAGAGGGAGCCGCGTGCACACAGGCTGAAGGCCGCATCCAAGGAGTGGAGGCTGGCAGCGCCATGTGTCTGGGACACAGGAACAAGAGGGCGGGCAGGCTCTCCCCAAGGAGTGTAGCCGTTCTCGGGTAGAAGATGAGGGCCTGAGGGCTGGTTCTGGCTGAGCCGCGGGTGGAGAGGAGGGGCGAGCTTTAGAAAGCTGAGAGCGGGCAGAGGGAAAAGGCCTGGAGGTGCAGCCTGAGGCAGCGCAGGAACACTATTCTGGAGAAGGTACGAGGGCCGAACAGAGACAGGAGTTAGGGAAGGATCAGACACAGAGCAGCCATCAGGAGTAACCCCAGGTCGGGGTCTGATCGGCTGCCGACCTGTGACCGAACTGCCACCCAAGGACCCGGAGCTCCCAACTGCAGGACCCAGAGAGTGGGCGCTGGGCTGGGTAGGGGCCAAGAGGGGGACCTGCCCGGCCGAGTCGGGACAGGTGGAGGGGTGGCCGGACGCCCGTGGAGCCTCCGTGGCCAGCCCGGGAGCCTGGAGGGGAAACTTGGGGGTGGGGGGGCAGGGGACCCTGCAGCAAGGTGGAGGGGCACCTCGCCTGTAGCAAGGCGGGAGGGGAGTGGAGCGCGGGGCGGGCCTCGCCGCCAGCTGAACCGTCCCCAATATTAATGACGGGAGAGAGGGCGAGGGGGCAGGAAATCGGAGCCGGCTCCTGTGGAAGCGGTGACTCAGCGGCCAGCCGGCGGGCGGGCGGGCAGGCGGCGGGGAGCGGCCCGAGGGGACGGGGCTGTTCTTTTGACCCCAGGACGGCCCTCCTGGGGTCAAGATGCCGGGAACCACGCAGACGGGGAGGGAGGGGCACGCGGGCACTGGGCACGGCGGGCTGCGGTGCGGCCCCTCCTTTAAACAGGAAAAAAAAGGGGGGTGAGGGGAGAAAGGCGAGCCCACAACTGCAAGCAGGCTGGGCCTGGGAGGCGGCCCAGGCGGGCAGGAGAACAAAGCGCCCGACGCGGGGCTGGCCGCGCCGCCGCAGGAAACGCACAGCCAGGCCAGGGGACCCGTCGCCCCTGCCCCGGACCCCTCGCTGGCCGGACGGACGCGGTGAGTGAGTCCGCGGAAAGTGAACCGCTAATTAAAACCACTCCTAGGCATCCCGGGGTGCGCTACGGAGTACTATTCTGTTGCTCTTTGAGAAGCTCCAGCTGGAATCCTTGCCTTCTAAACTCGGCTTTGAAGCCCGCCAAGCGCTAGCCCGCGACCTGGGAACAGTGCCCGAGCACGGCCAAGCCTCAGCCTTTTCATCTATGAAATGGGAATGGTGGAAGACTGTTCTTCCCCGACTCACCTTATGGGATTATTTTGAAGCATTTTTTGTTTAGTGCCTGGCAGAAAGTAGGTGCTCAATTAACAGAGGCTATTGGTACCCTTGTTATTAACAAATAATCAGAGACACTCTCCTGGCTCAGGTCTCTGGCCTGTCATTCTCTCCCCAGGATATGGAGGGGAGGGTGGAAGAGGGATAAGAATTGGGGGATTCGGGGAGTCAAAGCCATGGCTTAAACAGAAACTGAAGTCATGCTTCCTTCCCCCCACCCTAACAAGGTGTAATAAATGCAGGTTGTCACAGAGGGCCTTGCCTCAAGGAGAAGAAGCCGTCCTCTTTGGAATCTGGGTCTACCCTCTACCCTCCACTCCAACTGGCCAGCAGAAGCCACCCCCTCATTATACAAGTTGGACAGGGGGTGAGTAGGGTCCCTGCAGAGAGAAGGGAACATGAAGCGTGAATCCACTATAGAGCTACTGCCTGTAACACCTCCCACAGGAGTATCCAAAGGAAGCCAAGTGTGTGAACTTCACAAACAAGGACACCCGGGCCAAAAGGGGCAGCAGCATCAAAATGCAGCATCAGTGGAGGCTCAGAATCCCTGGCACGTGGGTCCACCCCACCCATATCCTACCCCCGCCCTAATTTGTTACATGCCTGTTCCAAAGTAATAAAACCTTCCTGAAATGCTAGAATCACAAGGCCGAAGAGGCTGCTGGGTTCCAGAGGTGTGGCTGTGGGGAGTCATAAACCCCCTGTGACTATTAAAACAACGCTGCAGCCCCAGGCCCTGGCCCGCTGGTTCCCTGCTGCCAGACGTCAGGTACGTTCAGACTGGGAGCCTCAGACCCCCTGGAGGTTCTCCCACTGCCAAGCAAGCCAGAGCTCCACGTCCACTAGGAGAGATTGGGGCCCCACGTACTCCCCAAAGTCACAGCCACAGTATGGCAGGCTGCAGGTGAGGGGACAGAGAAGAGGGGGTGAGGAAGAGATCTCACAATGGGAATCTCTCTCTCACACACACATACACATTCATGGGATCTCTTTCCCATTTAGGGCTGATGGGGCCCAGGAGGCACTGCTCCAGCCCCCCGGGTTGCTGAGGGACCCACCCAAGTCCCAGACCACCACTTACCTTCCCCACAAGCTTGCCTTTCCGGTTCATACACAGGTAGAACTCCGTCTCCTTGCCCTTGATCCGGACTTGACTACCGAAGGTATCTGTCTCCACTAGGAGCTGGGCTTCGAAAGGCAGAAGGAGAATAAGACACATTTTTTTACCAGGGGCAGTGGCTGGCCTGAAGACTCAGCAACATGATCCCTGACTCTGACCTTGCCCTTGGACCCCCCACTGCCCCCAGAATCAAGTATGGGGGCGGTGATTCCGACAGGTCTCTCTGGAGCATGTGCCCCTCAGGCAGGGAGAAAAGCTCTCTGACACCTGTTCCCAACTCCCAGACTCTCTGGACTCCACTGGGGACCCAGGTCACTTCTGGTGGCTACAGACCAGTGTGACTTCTCCCGCCCTCCTCACCCACCTTCCCCTGCCCCTCAATTCCCTTCCCCAATGCAGGACACACAACCACACAAAGAACCCCGAAGAAGCAGCAATCTTTGGACTGAGGGGTCAGACATTCAGATGTGTATGAGCTCACACAGGCATGCACAATGTGGGCACACACGCACACACACACACAATAAATGCACACGCGTCTTGCCTTGTGGAATGCTAAGCTACTTCCTCCAAAATTTAGGTCAGAAGCCCCTTCCTCCAGGGCAAACATCTGGGTGTCCCCTTGCTGATGGGGATATGAGAGAGGGAGTGCCCCAGCCTGGAAATGGTAATTCAAGACCCCAGGGAAAGGAGGCTATCAATATAATATTTCACTTTCCTCAATCAAGGCCATCAAGACTTGGGGACTTCCCTAGTGGTTCAGTGGTTAACACTCCATGCTTCCAATGCAGGGGGCCATGGGTTCAATCCCTGGTTGGGGAACTAAGATCCCACATGTCACATGCCACACAGTGTGGATAGAAAAAAAAAAAAAAAAAAGGCCGCCAAGGCTAAAGGATAACTAACTCTCAGGAGCCCAGAAGTCCCAATCAGAACCCAGTAGCCTCTGGTCTGGAATGGGAGACCTCATGTTAAACCCCCGTACTCCACAGACACATGGGGTGTCCAGATGATCCTGGATGGGGTAGCCAGAGCTGATCCCCCAAGGCCTGGCTGAACAAGAACATCTAGTGGCTGAAGGGTGACTCTCTCTTGATTAGGCATACTGTAAGACCCCTCCCTGTCCCTTGGCCACTTCACACTTTCTCCCCGGTAGGATGCTGTGCGACTTTGGCAGGTCACATGCCCTCTCTGAATTTGAATCCCAGTGCCTAGATTTCCCCACCACCTCCATCCCCTTTCTTTGCCTCTGACCCCCCATTCTCACCCTCCCTCCCCTGACTCTTTGCTTCCCACACCTGCCCCTCCCTCACCCACAAAATTTTAATTTCAGTGACAAGGGA
Organism: Oryx dammah; assembly: GCF_014754425.2. NCBI lineage: Eukaryota > Metazoa > Chordata > Mammalia > Artiodactyla > Bovidae > Oryx > Oryx dammah. The sequence goes on from NW_024070204.1 coordinate 67,918,651, forward strand.
CTTGCTTCTCCATAACAAAATCATAGTTCTAAATACAGCATCCTTGGAGCCACAAACAGTGTACCTCAGTGCCCCTAAAATACAAGAGGTATGATTTTAATAAAAAAATTTTAAAATATATACCCTGGTGCCCTGCTGTGAAAATTAAAACCATCTGGAACTCAGGATTTCCAATAATTAATCTAGCCCTCCTTTGACACCACTACTAATTAAAATGTGATACCCACCTTTCCAAGGAAAAAAAGAAGAATTTACATAAAATTTAAAGATCTAACAAGAATTTAGTAATTCTAGGAACAAAGGTGCGGGCACATTCTTCTCTCTACCTTCCCCCATCCCTAGTAAACACTGAGTTGAGAATATTAGTGAACACTGAGATAGGGGGTTATAAGCCCTTCATGCTCCCTGCTTCCCTAAATCCAAACTCCCTGTAACTCTCTTATTGGCTTAGTCCCTGAGAACCAAGGGTCAAACATCACAGCACTTCTGAGACTTGCTTTCAGCATCTCCTCACAAACTCAGGCCCCACATGGGATGGGGGTTGTTAGGGGTCAGGAGAGTCCCCAACCTCCAGGAGCTTCTGACAAAGGCAGCATGTGTAAGGGGAAAGGTAAGAGCTTTGAAATGCACATGTATGGATATGACTCCCTAGCTCCACTTGCCAGTATATGACCCTGGGCCTCAGCTTCTTCATCTGTAAAATGGGGGTGGTCATCCCTCATCTGTTAACAGCCAATGTGAGGGTCATATAAAATGATGCTGTTCTCAGAGGCTGGGTAGGAGAAACTCAGTAACTATTCTTTAAGTTTCCCGATAACTGCAAAATAAACCCATTTACCAAAAAAACAAAAACAAAAAGTAGTGGAAAAGAAACCTGATATGTATAAAAGGGCAGCGGGGAAGCAAAACTTGCTTCTCCAAGGCAGGCCTTCTGTCCTGAACTTTCTCAGCATCCTCCAGGGTCTCAGGTACCCCACACTGTGAGTGCATCAGAAAATGCCTTAGGCGGGGATTTACAGAACCTTGCCATCCTGGAGGGGTAACCTGGAGTAAGCCACACAGCCTATCTGAGCGCCTAGTCTCCTTACCTATGCAACGGGAGTGAGGCCTGACTGTTCTGATTGTCTCTGGGATTGGAAAGGGGTAGGGACGGGAAATCATAAAAAGCGGGTGAGGCCAGGGCTGAGGCCAGGCAGCCCCAAGCACATCTGAGAGGAAGACTACTGTCTGTCCTCTCCCAGCACCAGCCTGGGCCCGTCTTCAGAACAGCTCCTACTGCACACTGGATCCGACTCCCCTGTGAGCCTGCCAAAGTCACACATCCCCGGGAGGTTAGGTACCTTCATTCCCCTTTTACAGTGTAGGAAACTGAGGTTCAGAGAAGCAACCCTTCCCAGGTTGGGGGTGTGGGGGCAGGCTGACATCCAGTCTGGCTGGCTCTCTTCCTGTTGGGGCCTGGGTCCCAGAGGAGGGGCCCCAGCTCCAGGGAGACTTGGCTCAAAACACAGCCCCCGCCTCTCATTAGCCACAGCCCATCTGAGGAAGCCCTGGCCGTCCAGGGGCCTGGGGCTGAGGCTGGACAGCACCCCACCCCCACCAGCCCAGCAGCCCCCACCCCAGCAAGGGGGCGGTCTGCACCAGCCGCTGCGCCCTGGGGAGCCAGAAGTCTGTTCTTCCCCAACCGCAGCAAGCCACGGAGTGACCTAGACTCCACTCAGCACATGACATAATGAGGAGGGAGCCGGGCCAAGATTATGTAAAGTCTTTGGGGAGTAATAGCAGCAGCAGTTCTCAGAAAAAGAGAAAGAGAGACTCCACCCACCCAGACCAGGTTTGCCCCAGAGCCTGCCTGGTCCTCAGCATCATGCTTCCCCGTCTCATGACCCAAGACCTAAGCCCCCAAGACACACCTCTCAGGAGCCAGAAACCTCACCTCCACTCGGTTTGATTCTCAGGTCTGTCCCAGGCCAGGCAGGAGGCATCAATGATATCATCTTGCCACCCTGGCATCCCCTCCTCCACTCTCTGCTATGCTTGCCCCCAGCAGTCTCTCCTCTACAGATCAGCCAGAGGATCCTTACAAAATGTAACATGAACTGTGCCTCTCCCCTGCTAACGCCTCCTATGGATCTCCATGCGTGCATGCTCAGTTGCTCAGTCGTGTCCGACTCTTTGCAGCCCCAGGGACTGCAGCCCACCAGGCTCCTCTCTCCATGGGATTTTCCAGGCAAGAATACTAGAGTGGATTGCCATTTCCTCCTCCAGGGGATCTTCCCGACCCAGGGGTCAAACCTGTGTCTCTTGCATTGCCAGGCGGATTCTTCACCACTGTGCCACCTCACTAACAATCCAGACTCTTCAAGGGGACCCCTAAGAGGCACCGGTCTGGCCCCTGCCATCCGCCCCCATCTCCCACCCTCACTCACAGCCCTCCAGCCACACAAGCCTCCTTGCTTTTCCTGCTCTGACTCACCCAGCACACTCCCGCCTCAGGGCCTTCACACTCTTCCTCCGCCTGGCGATCGCTTTGCCCAGAGTTTCCCACAGCAGCTCCGTACCTCCTAGATTGACATCTCAACTCAGATGTCACCTCCTCAGAGAAGAGTCCATGGGCTCACAAAAAGCCAGACATGACTGAGCGACTAACACTCTCACACACTATTCATACTTACCTCATCAAGCCCTTTATATACTTACTAAAGTTTACTTATTGGTCATTTACCATAAGCCAAGTGTGGGCTAGGTGCTGGAAACCACAGTGGTGGATGAGACAGGTAAGAGCCTGCCCTCATGGAGCTTACCTTCGGGTGGACAGAGACAGACACAGAAAAGGTAGCAAATAAGAGGAGACCACTTGGAGGAGAGCTCGGAGGAGAATTGAGCAGGGGATGGCAGGAGCTGGACTGGGAGGGTGGTGACATCTCAGGTCCCGGGCAGTGCAGGCAGATTCTTTACCATCTGGGCCCCAGAGAAGCCCCAAGTATGCATAATGCCATTTAAAAGTTAAAGCAAACAAGATTCAGGGAGGAAAAGGGACTTGCTCAAGGGCATACAGCTGGTAAAAGCAGAGTAGAAGTTCAAATTCAATGTCTGATCCCACGATCAACACCTTTAGCAACTCTGCTCCCCACCAGTGTTACTCCTGCCCCTCACTAGAACTCTGAGCTCCCCGACTCACCCACCCCCAGCCTCAGAGTTACTATCAGATATTCTGACAGAGGGAGAGCATCCTATCCCTCTCTGGGCCAGGATTAGATGACTTCCTTTCAGTAGTGCTCCTCTGGGAAGCATCAGTAACTTATATTTATTTGGAGCCCATCATATGTTGGTCACCGTTCTACCCTATACACATTATCTCAATCCTTATGACAATCCCAGGAGATTAGAACTATTTTTTTTATTACCCCATTTTACAGGTGAGAAAATAGAGCCCCAAGGTCACACAATGGTGGAGTTAAAACCCAGGCAGGCTAACCTAGAAGTCTGGGTCTTAGCCTGTCTCCCCCTTAGGTCAAACTTTTCCTCCATGCCAGTCCCTTTCCTGGGGAAGTTAGTGAATTAACAAGGAGGGTCTCTGCCTTTGACTTCACCTTCTAGGGGCAGAAGTCTGTGGGTCAAGACGCCCAAAGAGCCAAAGGTTGGGGCCCATCCCTCCCCAGCTCCATTTCCAAATGACCTCCAGGCAGGGAAGGGTACCAGCAGTCACCCTGAGGAAGACAGCTTCTAGCTGATTCTGGGAGATGGCCCATAGGAGCACCCAAGTCTGGGTTCAAAGCCAGAGAGGCAGCAAATGGCTTCTGACCTCATTCTGACCAGGAGAGGCTGTGTGCACCAGGAGCCGAGTGAGTGAGGGATCTCTCCTGCAGGGGAGGCCACAGAGCCAGTCTCGGCTCAGGGCAGGAGCCCAGTACCTGCCCATGCAGGCCAGGAGCTTGGAGAGCCCAACCCCTTCTCCAGCATCCAGACAGGAAAGCAGAAAAGGAAAGAGAGAAAGTGGAGGAAACTGGAGAGAAAGCCCTTTCGATTAAAAATAATAATAATAAGTTGTCTTTTTCTCCCAGTTTTGTTGAAATGCATGGAGTAACGATGGTTTTAAAAAGCTTATACTTATTTGAGCATTTACCATCCGTCAGGCGCTGTGCTTAGAGTCTGAATATGGAAAGTCTCATTAGATCCTCACAACAACCTTATGAGGTAGGAAGTATCACGCCCATTTTACTGATGAAGAAACTGAGGCTCTGAGCAGAGCTCCAGAGGTTACTTGCCAAAGTCACTCAGTAGGACCAGGATTTGAACACAGACAGAGTAACTCCGCAGCTAGTCTGACTCAGGCAGAGCAGGACAGACACCAGGCAGGCTGGCGACGGCAGAGAGATGAGAAGTGACTTTGGTGCGTGGATGGACTGACTGATTCCAGTGTGATTTCCCAGCTGGGCTTCCCTGCAGGCGATCCAGGACCTCTCTTGGAAGCCTTTTGGTTGGAAGGGTTGGAAACAGCAGGGAAAGACAGACAGAGATACAGAGAGACATACACAGAGGGGCACAGGAGACCCAGAAAAATGGAACTGCAGAAAACCAAGCAGGAGACTTGGTATCCTTCCCCCTCTCCCACAAGCTTCAGAGTTAAACCTCCAAGGCCCGAGAAAGCAAGCAGGGAGCCGGGAGCTGATGAGAGGCTGGGCAGAGCAGCGCCCCCGGGCCTGCACAGGGTGACCCGCCGCCGGCTGGCTGCCGCAGTGCCAGGGCAGGTGCCGCGGGCCCCTCTCCAGGAATCATCCTCCAGCGAGGAAACGTCCTTGCCACAGAAGGCGCTGGGAGGTCACACTGAACCAGTACCCCCTTCCTCCCCTCTGAACCAGATCTAGGGGAAGGGAAAGAAGCAGGGGCAAGAGGAAGGATTCCTCTCTGGAGAGGTTTCAGCATCGCTATTCACACACACACACACGTTACGGCTTTTCTCCAAAGGTGCCCATGGCTCCCCTTCTCATGAAGTCACCCAAGGAGGCTCACAGGCCATGTGGGTTTGCCAGAAAGGAAGAGGGAGAGAATCAATAGGATCGATATAGGAGCTATATTTAATCCTAGCTGCAGCTTTCATGTGACCGGTTGAGCTGCAGAGTCACCAAGGTGTGGGTGGTCACTCCTCACTGAGGACAGAAGTCATGGGACACAAGCTCAGAGGACAGGGCTATTAGACGGATATATTAATGCTCCTTCCAGCTGGGAACATCTCTTGGAAAAGCTGGCTCTGTTGCTCGGGGTATCCTGGCTGCAAGATGCAGGCTGGCTGGAAGGGAGGACAGGAGAATCGAGGGATCACCGATTCCCCAAGTACCTACTCTGTGCCGGGCGCTTGCCCCAGAGGAGTGGTCTCATCCACACTCCTGGATGCTCACAGGTCACCCATGCACTCACTGGCTCAAACATGTATTGCACACTGGTTTGTGGCTGGCTGTGTGCAAGGCGGATGCTTCCCAGGTGGCTCTGTGGTAAAGAATCCGCCTGCAATGCGGGGGACGTGGCTTCCATTCCTGGGTGGGGAAGATCCCCTGGAGGAGGAAATGGCAACCCACTCCAGTATTCTTGCCTGGAGAATCCCATGGACAGAGGAGCCTGGCGGGGTACAGTCCATGGGGTTGCAAAGAATCTGACAAAACGGAGCGACTAACAGTGTCACTGTGCGAGGGGATACAGTGGGGACAATAGACTGAAGCCACCTGGCCTCAGAGTGTGCACTGGAGCAGGTGACACGGAGAGCGGGCAACTGCACGCGCAGCAAAGCCACAGGGAGCAGTAAGTGCCAGGAAGAGAAATACACGCACACGAGGACGCAGACAGGAGTTCTCTGATAAGGCGGTGACTGAATGAATGAAGTGAGGGAGTGAACGCCACGGGAACATCTGGAAGAAGGGCAGCCCCAGGCGGAGGGCCCAGCAAAGGCCCTTAACTGCAGACACGCGTGGCGCATGCGAGGGGCAGCAGGAAGTTGGGGCTGGAGCAAAGCCAGCAAGGACTGGGGTGATGGGGCCTGTGGTCAGGGAGGAGCCAGGTCAGGCCTTCCTGCTGAGGGTGTGGATTCCATTCTAAACGACATGACCACCTTTGACTGAGTGACCGAGGCTCACGTTTTGGAAGTATGAAGAATGGACTATGAGGTGTCAGACTCAGAGAGAAGGGGGTCTCTGCTGCCTTGCCCACACCAGCCAGCCCAAAGGACCTGGCTCCTCGCTCAAGCCCAGCCCTGCAGCAGGCACCAGGAGGAGGGTAACGGGGACCAGAGGGCCACCGCCCACTTCCATCACCCACTCAGAAAAAGCCCTGCAAGAGCCCCCATGCTTTCCCAGGTCACGCACGTCAGCCCCTAACTGGGCTCTGTGCTGCCCTGTAATTATTTTAGTCACTCATCCAGGAACCTTTAAAGGGGGCCTGGTTTCTGCCAGGCCATGTAGTAGACACGGGGACAGGAAGAAAGGTCACTGCTTTCAAGGAGCTCACATTCTTGGAGGGGAGTAGGGGAACTCAGGAAGGCTGCAGTGGGGCAGAGCCCATGCTGAGCAGGCTGACTCCCCGTGACCCTGGGCAGTGGTGACGCAGCTGGCATCCCTGGTCCATGCCAAGCTGGAACCAGTCCACAGCATACTAGCTCCATGCCCTGTCCTCCACCTCCCTGCAGTGCAGGGAGGGCATGGGAAGGGCCCAAGGGACATAGCGAGCAAGAGGCCCAGACTCTCAGAGTCAGCCCCTGGGAAAGAGCAGGGGCTTCGGCCTGGGAGCTCGTTGAAGGCTAAGACCAGGTAGTCTCACTCACGGCTGTACGGCCACCCGAGTGAGGGAGCGACCCAGGTGTGACCCGAGAGACCCGACCGCACCCAACAGAAGGGTCCAAATACGCTTCCACCTCCGACCTGAGAGGGCCAGCAGAGCATTCCCAGCCCCCGGGGCTGCTTGGAACCGCGCCGCAGGAGCCTCTTCTATCTGCAGCAGACGTGCCAGGGCCCACTGACGGGAGAGAGGCAGCACCCCTTCTGGAAGCTCCACGAACCAGTTCCCCGGAGGGGAGCCTTCACCCAAGCCCACAACAGCATCCCCCTGCCCCCATACAATAGCGCTGAGTATTCTGGCTTAAATAATCATAACATCTTTGAGCACAAGATACCCTTTCATTTCAACGACCCTATTTTACAAAAGAATAAATGGGCTCAGAAAGGCTAACTCCCACCTAAGGCCTCCAGCTCCTAAGTGGTGGCGCTGAGATTCCAGTTCCCTCCAATGCCAGAGTCCACATGCTCACCCTCTCAGAAGACCACCTCCCTGGCTTTCACAGGCCCTCCAGAGGCCTTCTCAGGGCTGCTCTGGGTACTGTCCATCCTGGGAGTCTGGCCTCCTGCAAAGCCTACGGCTGATTCGTGGTGATATATGGCAGATACCAACACACTGTTGTAAAGCAATTAACCTCCAATTAAAAACAAATTTTAAAAAAGAAAACTTGGGCGTGTGGGGTGTTTTTTCTTAATCAGGTGGAAAAGCTGCCTTTATCAAATGAAAGTAGGCAACCACAAGCCTTATAAAAGCAGAGTGGCTCCTATACCACCATAACCAATGCTGGGGCTCCTAACCCTTCCCTGCAGGCTGGCTCAGCTGACCCTGGCTCTCCTCTGCTGTCTCAGGTCCCACCACCCAGCAGTCCTGCTTCCTGCAGCTAGTGTGCCTTGACGCCTCCACATTCCAGCTTAAGAGCATCGACCTCGGAGGCAGCGGGGCCTTCTCATCTTTGCTTGGCTGGTGAAGGAACTCAGCCGATAGCCAGACAGACATGCTTGCCCCGGGCACTGGAGGCTGCTCAGTGACAGAGCTGCCACTAGAACCCAGGTGTCCTGTCTCCTGACTACTGGCCAGACCGAGGTGACCAGGACCAAAGGCAGGAAGGGCGGGACTGACGCAATGACCCCAGGTGGGCAGGACGGCGCTTGCCCAGCTCCTGGCCAGCCAGGTGTCCACCACACGACCTATGCCGCTAGCCCCCAGCCCACAGACTTCTCCCTCCAGAGAGGAACCCAAAGCTGTGAAAGCCCCGCATTCCTGGAACAGCCACGCCTGGGGCCCCCGGTGCTCTGGGAGAGTTTCAGGGAGCCATGAGGAGACCCTCCTGCAGATCAGCCTGGTGCAGAAGCCCGGCTCATCTGTGAGGATTTCACTAAAGACTGCTCACTGTGGTAAAGCCTAAGAGCTCTGGGGCAGGCATCCATGCAAAGGGAGGCCAGCGTCTTGCACCTGCCTAAGGGGTCTAGCGCCTCAGGATGCCATTGAATCTGAGATTCTGAGTGTTTCAGAGACTCCAATCTGAGATTCCGAGGGTCTGCATGGATCCCAGATTCCAGGCATTTATAGGGATTGTTTATAATTGGTGTTTGCTGGAATTCCCAGACTGTATTCTAACTGTGTATGAATGCAAGTCTCAGAAGACACCATTCTTTCAGCTGGATGGAGCCCTGAGAAGGAGAAAGCAGGTTCTGTGACATCCTGGGCCTCCTGGCCTGACTGAGGACCACTGGCTACCCCTCCCCCACAGGCAGGACAGGCTAATGCAGTCCCATCCTCCTGTTTGACTTGGCCACATAAATCACCCTCCCAATAATATTTGTATTGATTATCTAGATTGGAAGCCTCAATTGGCTCCATTGTCTCACTTCCTCTCTCAGGGCTCACAGATGGGGTCCCAGCCCCTCATCTGCGTTACTAATGCGACATTTAAATGGAGCAGTCTCAGTGGCCCTCAAGGCCCCTTGCTGCCCTGGGTGCTGGGAGACTGGAGGAGTGATAAACATGTTCCTTGACAGAGAATCATTAAATCTAGACTTTGTGGAGCTGGAGGAGAAGCCAGGATGGGCAAGTCCCTGTATACGCCAGGTGTGGTTCCCCCAACACCTCCAGGCTACTTGTCAGACACCCAGAGTTCAGGCTAGACCCTCCCCATCAGCACGACGAGCCTCTCGACAAAACCTCTCAGTGACTCGGGTGCACACGGATGTTTAAGAGGCGAGGCGAGTCCATCCCTTGCAATGCACAGAAGGGAGACTGCTGAGCCCCAGAGATGCTCAGGCCACACGGGAGAGACCGCTAAGCCTCGGGTTCAGGTGAAGGAAACAAGAGGGCAAGTGGCTTCTGGAGAGAGGGGCCCGCCATTGCCTACCTCCTCTCCCTCCCGAGCTCCGGACCCCGATCTCAGAGCCTGGACAGATGGCTCAGACCACAGTCTGACCCCCCTGTACTCTCCCAGCCTGGAGGGGCCAGAGAGAACTCCGGGGACTCCCCAGGAGGGCACCTCCCTCCTGCCCCAGCCAGCCAGCTGCCCCTTCCCTGGCAGCAACTGGACGGCAGATCCCAGGGAAAACCAGCACCTGGGTCTGCCCAGCACAGCCAGGCGTCCACAAAGGGGGGAAGCAGAGAGCTGAGGCCACAGAGAGGCGGCCAGCAGAGGGCCTGGGAGAGGTGGGGAGGAGGGCGAGGACCCTGGTCAGAGGGAGGGAAGCAGGGAGAGAGCCTGAGATGGTGGGGATGGGGTAGGCAGAGTGATGGACAGGAGCAACCAGGAGGAGGGAGGTAGACTCAAGAGACAGAGATGCCAGATGAAAGGAGGAGCAGCCAGACCAAGAAAGGGAGCAGGGGGAAGAGGGAGGAGGGAGACGAGGCAGTAACGCGCGATGGGGCAGGAGAGGGAGGAGGCAGCTGGCCTGGAGGAGCCGGAGCCCAGCCCGGCCCAGCCCGGCCGGCCAGCCCAGCCCCCAGTGACAGCGCAGCTGCCACACTCGGGCCCACCACGAGGTCAGTCCTGCCCCGGGGCACAGGGAGAATAAATAGTGTCCAAGATAAAGAGATCCAAGAAATTATTTGTCTTGTTGTCATGTCTTGACTGCAATGGGCAAGGACTGGCAGGCAGGCAGAGCTTCGTCTCAGAACAGCCCAGGCTGGCAGGCACGGCAACCACAGCCCCCCAGCCCATGGCTGGGACCTGGGACACCTTCCAGAACCCGGGCCTGGGAAGGTAGGAAGCGGTGAGGGAGCGGTCGGCACTCGCTCAGGGGCTGGGCGGGAGGAGTCTTGGGTGCCTCCCTCACGGCTGAGGATCTCTGCGGCTAGGGGCCTGTGGACCGAAGGGAGTCGGTACAGCACTCCTTCCGGCCCCCTGCAGAGGGAGCCTGGGGCAGGTGATGGCTTCTGAACACCTCAGTGGAGCTGGGTCGTTCCAGGGTCAAAGGCAGGTCAAGGGCAGCCCCAGGTTGTGTGAGCACCGTGTTTCATAAGAGAGCAAACTTCAGCCCACAGAGCGCACATGCACACGCCTCTCCGTGCAAATACGTATACTCTCACACACATATGCACACACACGCTCGCACCAGGCCAATTTCCACCACCACCACAAACCTCCAAAAAACATTCCCCAGAGGCTCCCACCCAAGCATCTGAACCGTGGACAGGTGAAACGACACCTGGGGAGCAGCAGCAACCTGTTAGACCCCAGCCCCTGGCAAGCCACGATTACCCATGACAGCTAATATCTATGGGGCATTGACCAGCAAGAGTAGGCTTTACTCATGTCTTCAGTTACTACTCCCAACAAGGCTGTCAGGGATGTGCTTCTGCATCCCCATTCCACAGATGAGGAAACTGAGGCCCAGAAAGACTCAGCACTGGGTGCAAAACCATGCAGCCAGGATCTGGGCGAGCTGGGATTTGAACCTGAGGTCTCGGCGACCAGGAAGATGCACACAGTGGGGCAGGAAGGGGTGGACACCTACCATACTTGTCCCCGTCCTCGCCGCGGGCGCTGATCCTGCGGCCCAGGACCTGGATGTGCTTCCCGCTGGTCCGGCTGTAGAGCTGGTACAGCCGCAGCTGCTTACGGCTCACATCGTCCCGAGCCCGCGTCTGGTTCTCCACGTGGATGCGGAAGTCCACGTTCTCCTCGGCCGCCAGCACCTGGGCAGGGAAAGGGGTGACAGTGAGCCACCCTGGAAGCCCAGACACCCTGCGTGCAGGAGCCACGTTCACAGCAGAGAGCCAGGGCCTCCGTGATGCCAGCTCTGGGGCAAGCACCAGCACATGCTCGTAACTGCCCTGCTTGTCGTTGCTCCGTCGCTCCGTCGTGGCTGACTCTTTGCAACTCCAAGGACTATAGCCCATCAGGCGCCTCTGTCCGTGGGATTTCCCAGGCAGGAATACTGAGTGGGTTGCCATTTCCTTCTCCAGGGGATCTTCCTGACCCAGGGAATCAAACCTGTGTCTCCTACACTGGCAGGCGGATTCTTTACCACTGAGCCACCAGGGAAGCTCAATTGCCCTGTTATTTCCCATTTCATAGCTGGGGCAACTGAGGCTCAGAGAGGTGAGGCAAGTTGTCCAAGGTGGCCCAGCCAGGAAGCTGCAAAGCTGAGAATCAGGTCTAGGTCTATTTGGAAACACATATATTTGACAGCAAACAAAGTTTGCTTTCTTTCTGCCACAGCCCCAAATTAAAATAAGAAATATGGACCAGAGTTGCCCATGTGACCTTGAGAACACAGTTTGTTCTGCCTCAGATTTCTCCCCAGTAAAAGAGTGGAGCAGAGCCCCCATCCTGACTGCAACCCAGGATGGCTGTGACGGTAAAGTGAGCCAATGGGAAGAAAAGTACCAAAATCATCACGGAGATGGGACAGGGATTAGGGGCATATCACTGCTCTTTAGGTCCTCAGTGGGAAAGGAGGGAGACCTGGCAAGTTTCTCCCTCGGAATGAATGATCCACACCCCACTGTCACTTCTCCCCTAGGAGCTGATGCTGGAGGGGTTTTCCTCTTCGTACTGTAATGGTCCTTATGCTCGCCTCTACCACCAAGCATTTGCCCACACCCCTGACCCCTTGTAGAGAAGCTTTTGCTTAGCATCTCCCATCAAGTTTCCTGTACCCGAGAAGTTTAGGGCTTCTCTGTTAGCTCAGGTGATAAAGACTCTGCCTGCAATGCAGGAGACCCCGGTTTGATCCTTGGGTCGGGATGATCCCAAGGAGAAGCGAACGGCAACCCACTCCTGTATTCTTGCTTGGAGAATTCCATGGACAGACCATGCGGTCACAGAGTCAGACATGACTGAGCAACTAATACTTTGCAGAGATAGCCTATGCATACACACACACATAAAAAATCCACCCACTTTTATAGGCTTCCCTGGAGGCTCAGTGGTAAAGAATCCTCCTGCCAATGCAGGGGACATGCATTCGATCCCTGGGTCGGGAAGATCCGCTGGAGGAGAAAATGGCAACCCACTCCAGAATTCTTGCCTGGGAAAATACTATGGACAGAGGAGCCCGGTGGGCTACAGTCCATGGGGTTGCAAATAGTCAGACACGATTTAGCAACTAAACAACAACTAGAAGTTTAGTTCACGTCTGACCACACTCTCCAGGAATCCAGCTCTGGCTAAGCCAACAGTATCTCTCCAGTCTTCCTTTCCCGAACATGGTCCAGGTGAGACCTGAACAACGTGCACGTACCTCCTCACCAGCTTTCTGCTTCTACTCTCTCCCGCCTGGAAGTCCATCTCCCACCAAATCCAATCACCTTGTGTAATCCTCTCCTACACTCTCCAGGGCTTCCCATCAAGTTTAGATTTTTTTTGGGGGTGGGGGGGGAACCATTTTTTAAAAGCCTTTCATTGAATTTGTTACAATATTGCTTCCGTTTTATGTTTTGATTTTTTTGGCTATGAGGCATAGGGGATCTTAGCTCCCTAACTAGGCATGGAACCCTCACCCTCTGCCTTGGAAGGCAAAGCCTTAACCACTGGGCTTCCAGGGAAGTCCCTTCCCATCATGTTTTTATAAAGGTCCCCATTGTGGCCTCAAGGCCCTGCAAGATGAACCCCTGACCGCTTTTCCACCTCCGTCTCCCAGCACTTCTTCCTCCCATTACACTGGCTGCCTGAGTATGCCTCTGAGCATTCCACACAGAAAACCCAACAGGTGCCTCAGGGCCTTTGCACTTGTCTTCCCTCTGTTTCACTGCTCTCTCCCAGACTTTTGCCCTCTGGTTCCTCTAATTCATTGGAGTCTCTGCTCAAATGTCACATCCTGAGATAGGACTTCCGTGACTGCTTCTCTGGGGCGGCCCCCACTTTTGTCGCTCTTCATCTCTCTACCACGCTTTGGTTTTCTTTCTAGTATTCATCAACCTGACATAAGCATCTACTTATCTGGTTTTTGTCTGTCTCCCTGACTGGTTTGCTACCACATCCTCAGCGCTCAGCATAGTAGAAACTCAAACACTTGTCAAATGAATGAATGAATGAACAAGTTAACATTGAAAAGATCCGGGCTCCTGTCACCCCATGTAACATTGAAGGAGGTTTCCCTGCATACGTGCTAAGTCACTTCAGTCACGTCCGACTCTCTGTGACCCTATGAACTGTAGCCCATCAGGCTCCCCTGTCCATGGGATTCTCCTGGCAAGAATGCTGGAATGGGCTGCCATGCCCTTCTCCAGGGATTTTTCCCAACCCAGGGATCAAACTCACGTTCTCTTACATCTGCATTGGCAGGCAGGGTTTTTTCTTTTTTACCACTAGCACCTCTGGATTTCCCTGTGCCCTGATAATTGTATGCCTGTCCCAGCCCATTTAACCAGAAAGCTAAGTAATTCTTGAAGTCCAGACAGCATCCCAGGTTTGTTCTAGGCATGCTGGGCTTTCAGGATCCCATTCCTATGTGAGCAGGACCCCATTCAGCCCATGGAAGAGCTCTTGGAATCAGGACTGCGTGAGCATGTCTCACCCCTCAGCTGTGGAGCTCCTTGGGGCAGGAACTGTGTTTTCCTTCTTTCTACACCCCATGCCGAGGCTTCCCAGGTTTCTCAGATGGTAAAGAATTTGTCTGCAGTGCAGGAGACCTGGGTTCAATCCCTGAGTCCGGAAGATCCCCTGGAGAAGGGAATGGCTACCCACTCCAGTATTCTTGCCTGGAGAATCCATGGACAGAGGAGTTTTGTGGGCTACATTCCATGGGGTCGCAAAGAGTCAGACACGACTGAGTGAATAACACACTTACTTGCTTATGCCCAAGCCAAGGTCTCTGTGCCCTGGCGGGCCTGTACGCGTCCTTCCACCCCAGCCTGAGCCTCATAGGCACTTCAGCTGGACCACGTCATTTAACCTTCACTGTCATCCTCATGGTGGAAACACTATCCCACATGACATGTGAGGAAACTGAGGCTCTGAAGCTGGACCAACACAGTCACAGAGCAGGCCTTGGCAGAGGTAGCCCCAAGTTGTACAGTCCCCAGAGCGCTGCTTTCAGCCCCCCCTCACTGGGCCCCGCCTGCCCCACCAGTGCCATCGGGAGCAGGACCCAGGTTCAAAACCCAGGGCTAGCCACTCCTGAGCTGAGGGTCCCCAGGCAAGTTACTGAGAGGTGACAACGATACCCACCTCGTGGGCTGCTATGAATATTATACACACAGTCTTAGAGCAGTTGCCTGGTACAGAGTCAAGTGCTCAGCAGGCATAGATAATTACTGAGTGGGGCCTTCGTGGTGGTCTAGTGGCTGAGACTCATGCTCCCAATACAGGAGGCCTGAGTTCGATCCCTGGTCAGGGAACTAGGCCCCACAAGCCGTAACTAAAGATGTCATATGCTGCGATGAAGACCAAAAATCACCTGTGCCACAACTAAGACCCAGCATAGCCCAGGAAATAGATATTAGAATAAAAAAACTACTGAGAGGATACCAGGGATGCTTTTAAGAGGCTCTTGGTAAAACCCCGCAAACAGAAGCCTCCCCATGACACAAGTAGGTCATACTCTCACATCCTTAGGGACAAGGCCCTTGAGCTGCTCAGATGAGAGTCTGGGAAGATGTCAGTGCTTTTGATCATCCCTTCAGCCCTAGGACATGGGAATGCTTGTCACCCCATTTAGCACATGTGGAAACCAAGGCTCAGAAAACTGAGTTGGTTGCTCTGAACTGCACTGCCCAGGGACACAGGGTCTGTTCACCGGCACACCAAGCGTGCACACGTTTCACTTGCATGACCTTCAGTGGCCAACCCATTCAGAGCCAGTTCTCATACCTGGGACCCGCTTCCTGTGACACCCTGGCGCTCAGGGAGGACAGAGCTTTCATGCCCCCGAGGCCCACACCTGAGGGGCCTGTGGAATGACGTTACAAGGTGGGCCAGCCCTGTCCCCCGCCCCCAGGGCCAGGCCTCCTCCCCTCTTCTCCAGATCTCCTCCTGCTCACAGGAGACCTTATTGACCAGAGGTCAAACCAATCTCCTCACCCCTGGTCCCTGAGGGGCGCTGTCCCGCCCGGAAGCAGCCTCCCATTAACGATTTTCCTCCTGGCCCACTGGGCAGAGGGGGCCGGGTGACCCAGGGTCAGCAAGGCTATGCGGGGCCATTCCCAGGGTGTGGGGACAATCCATCTTGCCCAGCTCCCACCATCTGAACCACACTCTGGGGCCAGGTCAATCCCGAGGGAGGTCACCGGGTGGCCTCCGACATGGAGACAGAGTCCGTCCATTTGGAAAGGTGGGGAGCACCCTGGGCTTCCTGGGCCGGGCGTCTGGGGGCTGCAGGTCTTTGCATGGGCCGGATCCTCCATGGCTGAGTCCCTTTGCGTCCACCCGAAACTGTCACAGCACTGTCAATCAGATACACTCCAACACAACACAAAAGCCCTGGATAAAGCCTTGCATGTGCGCTCAGTCGTGTCCGACTCTTTCGCGACCCCATGGACTGTAGCCCACCAGGCTCTTCTGTTCGTGGGATTCTCCAGGCAAGAATACTAGAGGGGATTGCCATTTCCTTTTCCAGAGGCTCTTCCCGACCCAGGGATCAAACCCGTGTCTCCTGCATTGCGGGCAGATTCTCTACCGCTGCACCACCTGGGTCTACAATACAAAATAAAAAGTTTAAAAAAAAAAGGCGCCCGGTCCCCTCTGCCTGTCTGGCCCCTGCCCCAGGCACCTCCTCTGGAAGGTACCTGTTTCCTCTCCTCTGGACTCAGGTTGGGTTATAGCCTGTGGGCACTACTGTAACGCATTGTTCATTGTCCCCGGGGTCCAGTTTACCTGGTGTACCCCTGAATCTCCACCTTTGCATCTGGCAAATGCTTGCCATACAACTGCGGCTAGGATGAGGGGGTCCTGGCAGCCAAAGTCAGCCCGCCACTTACTAACCAGATGAGCTGAGTAACAAGAGAGGGTTTTTAAAGCCATCAGTTGCTAAGTTCTCCTCTGTTCCAGGCTCTCTGCTAAGAAGACCTCAAGACACGGTACCTCATCACACTTCTTCAGTCTCCTGTGGAGGAAGGCCCAGCACTGGTCCACCTCTCCAGGTCTGCCTATGGAGCTCAGGCAGAACAGCACTGCTCGGGAGGGTCCTCTCCCTCCTCTTTCCTGCTACTTGGCCTCACCGCCCAAGAGGGGCCCGTCTTCCAGGCCTTCCTAGAGCAGTCATAGCTGCTCTCTACCCGGCTAACAGCTATCCAGGTGCATAAACACCAGGGGTGCTGAAAGGCTGCAGTGTGACAGGAATCAAAAGGCCGCAGCTCTCATGAGGTGAACAGGGATGGACAGGCAGGGTGTCTCCTGGGGCAGAGATCAGGGCCTTATAAGAGGCTCTCCTTCTCCCGCCCACCACATACCTGCCTTTTGGGTCAGGGCAGCTTTTCCCACAACAGAGGAGCCTGTGGTGGGGGTCTTCCTGAAGCCTGACCGAGACCACGATTGCCTCCTGGGGCCCCCCTCCCTCACCTTGGGCTCTGATGGGAATATTCACACCCAGACCCAGGAATTGCACAGGGGCAGCAATGGCCCAATGGGTTCAATTGTGCCCACCTGGCTGTGCCCCAGAACGTAGCATGGACAGGGTGGTGCTTGGTGGAACAGAGCTCGCCTTCTCTGCCTGCAGTCTCACGGCGGGGGGCTCCCCTATTCCAGAATCCATCTGGCTGCCCCCATCCATAGCACAGCACCCACACGTAGTCCTTTCCCATCCAGCCCCCACCTACCTTCCAAGCCTCCTCCCTTAGGCATCTTGGAGGGAAACTAACATGTGTGAAAAGATGTTGGGGTGAGCCCCCCATGCCAGGGCCAGCTTCCAGGTTTCCATCTCCCCAATCCCTCATGACTCTGAAGGCATGTTTGCAGGAATTTCCTATTTTTTCCTGGGCCCACCTCCCACCATTGGCCACATCTTCTATATACACACCTTACATCTAGACACCCACATCATACACATTCAACAAGGTAACTAACACTCACTGACCTCAAGTGTGACCTGGCTCCATCGCAAATCACCAACTTATTCGACTTCTTTAACCCTCAGTTTTCTCATCAGCAGAATGAGATTGCTTACAATTATTTATCTCAGAAAACCATTAGTAATCATTAGGTACCTTTTTTCTTTTTCTTTTGTCTAAACAGCCACAACTTATGGAGCATGTCCTCTGTGCTAAGAACAACTTTAAGTAAATTATCTCACGTCGTCCCCAGAGCAGCCCTATGAGTCGGTATGATCATTATCCCCATTTCCCAGATTAGGAAACTGAAGCTCAGATAGGTTACATTGCACAGAATTGGTGCAAAAAAGGATCAAGATTTGGATCCAGCTCAGCTTAGGATGCACACTCCCCTCCTCTTCAGCCTGGCCTGCTTCTCTCTGCTTTTCCCTTCTCTCTGTCACCCACCTCTCCCCCATTCAGGAAAGCAGTTGACTCTGGCCACAAGCCAGTGGGGCAGGGATGGAGGTGGAGGATTAAACATGAAAGGACTGAAGGCCTTGAGCTCCCCATCCTACCTAAGAGAGGAGGATGGGCTCAGACTGCCCCCTCCCGCCCAGGTCCCCATTCTTGAGGCCTCACAAAACCCGTGCCCCTGTCTCCAGGCAGCCTGCCCAGAAAGGGAGGGTCTCCCCAGTCCCAGGAGAGGCAGCCCCCAGACTTCCGGCCACATTCCACCACCGCCTGCCTCCTGCTCTAGGAGTAGCATCGGGCCGGCCGTGCCGAGGCCTTTCAGAGCTTCTCCAAATTCTGGATTCAACCCCGAGACCTGCACTCCCTTCCAGGAGTGGCCCCTGGTAGAGTCAGCACCCTCTCCAAGCTGAAAGGCAGCTCCCAAACTCTTCCTCGAGAGCAAGCCTGGCCTCCTGCCCAGGATCTGATGCCAGTCATAGAGCTCTGTGGATTATTATTGTCATTGAGAGTGAAACTAATGCTGGCACCCACCTAGTGGGCACGTGCTCAGGGCCAGGGCCTGAGCTAAGCACTTTCAGGCCCCACTTCCTCACTGCTCACAGGACCTGAGCAGGTTAGTGCGATCGCCATCCCCATGATGCAGGGAGACACAGAGAGGCTGAGGGATCTGCCCAAGGTGGACGAACTCAGATGCGCCAAGACCAGGGCCTATCTCTGGCTCCAGAGCCCATCAGGTTCCCCAAGCAGCCACCCTTGGACAGGAAGGGTAGGAGAAAGGCCAGACCACCCCTGAATCTGAGCTTGGCTCACTCAGACCCAGGCCCCACCCACCCTGCAGCTCCGGGCTCCTCCCCTCTCTGCCGTCACACTCACCATATCCATCCCAGTCAGGACAGAGTGACCCTCCAAAGGGTACTTCCCCACCCCCAGCCTGTCCATTAAGCTCCCGGGGTTGTCAATGTATTGATTGGCAGGGCTGAGCATCACCACGGGAGGGGGTGTGGCCACCCAAGGCGCTGACTGGGGGCGCCTCCTCCCCATACATCAGCCTCTCTGTACAGATCGTCAATATGGGCGCCGCAGCCAGTCAACCCTGGAGCCAGCTTGTGGGAGGACTCCTACAGACCCACGCTCCCTTCTTTCCTCCCTTTCTCATTCCTTCCAGTCCCTTTTCCTGGAAACCCTTGGGTGGGGAGAATGGTCCTGCATGTCAAAGAGGTAATAAATAAGCCCTTTATTCCAGCATTCAAGGCCCATCATGGCCTTTTACATCACCCCCATTCCTGAACTTGATGCACCAGCCACTCCAACCAGTGTGGAGTCCCCTGAGCACAGCAGGCTGTTCCCTGCTCCTTGCAGAAATGCTCCATGTGCCTGCAAAGGCTTTTCTGTGTGCACACGCATGCATAAACACACACACAGAGGCAGGCTCAGACTCTTTACCCAGCTTGTTCTTTTTTCAAGACTCAAATGGAACTCCTTCCCCGGCCAGATCATCCCTTTACCCTGAGTCTAGTTTCAAGGCCCTTCATCAGAACACCCTCTGCACAGATTTTGCTCAAGTCCCTGAGTGTTGAGACAGGTCCTGAATACCCTGTGGCCCCCAGCTGGTACAGGGTTGAGGGGGTTCAATCCGAGTACCCGGCCCTCAGGGAAGCTGCTCCCCACAGCCCTCTACTCTGCTGACCTGACATTAGAGCTGCACGGTCGGTCTGTGCCAGGCCTCCTCTGACTTCAGGAACCAGGGGCTGGCAGACAGGCAGGACTCGGGGCACACCACAGTCAAACGCATCACCGCGGCCCGTAGTCACTGAGCGCTGGTAATGAGCCGGGTGCTGCAGCAAGAGCTTCCCCCAGGGGACCACAATGCACCCCGGCAGTAACCCCAAGGGGGGGGGGGTCCCACCTTGATGCTCTTATTAAAGCTGAGCCACAGAGAAGCCAGAATTCCCTCAATCATTCAGCTTCCAGGTGGCCGAGGCGGGGTATGACCCAGGTAGGTTGAATCCAGAGCCTGAGCTCCTATTCATCCCTGTGAGCCCCAGCAGAGAATACAGTGGGTCATGGAGCAGTGAGAAAGTGCGAAGGGGTTCTGAGGCACAGGTGGGATGAGGAGAGTGGTAAAAAGCCACTCTGCCCAAAGCACCTGCCATCTCTTCACAGCACATTCAGGAAAAATGCCGAACCCTCAGATATCTTCTTCATCTTGCTCAAAACCCAGTCCAGGGTCAGCCATGATTGCTAATGAGAAGCCCCATAATTGAATGCCCCCTGCATTTCAGGTTCATGATATGGCTTCAGTGACTGTTCCCAAGGAGTGGTATTACTATGCCTATTTCTCAACTGATGAGGAGATAAGAGACTCAGAGAGGTTAGCGATCTTTCCCAAGGGCACACAGCCTGTGAGTGATGCAATGAGGATAAAATTCAGACCTAAACCCAAGATCTGTGCTCAGACAAGAGGGGGCTTGATATCACCAATGCAAGGAGCGGGTCCTTCTGGCTTTCTCCAGCACTGTGCAGCACGTCAGCACACACAGAGCATATAATCCGTCGAACAACTACACTGACTCACTTACTGAGTGTAGCCTCGGCGCCAGCTGCTCTGTGCCCACTGTCCTAGTTAGTCCTCCTCACCACAGCCCTTAGGAGGCAGGTACCTTCCACAGCTCCATTACACAGATGGGAAAACTGAGTGCCAAGAGTGGAAGGCTAAGAAATTTGCCAAACAGCTGCTCAGCAGCACGGACAGGATTCAAACCAAGATTTCTCCTATGTCAAGGCCCACACATTCAAGCTTCACAGAAGCTGCCTAGCTTACTTCACTGACACCCAGGTGGATAAACTGAGGCACAGTGAGGGAGGTCACCCAGCGAGCCAGGGATGGAGCCAGGACTCCAATCCAAGCATCCTCAGCACGTTTCTGCTCTGTGGCCCATGGGGGGCTTTTCTTTGGCCCCATCCTCAGCAAAGCAGTATTTTAAATGGACTTGAGGCCTTATGCCATTTGGATGTCAGAGCAAACAAAAGCCAGTCACCTCCCAGCCACAATCAGCAAGTCTGCCTAAAGCCTGAGGGCCCGCTTACCCTTCCATGTTTCCGAACAAATCCCAGTGCTCAGACCTCAGGAGCCAACAGCAGGCCCTGGCCCTGCCTGAGGCCCGGTGGCTCTCCTCAGCCTCACTGGCAAGGCCCATGGCATTACCCTCCAAGTGGTTGGCCACGGGTTCCTGTGAGTGAGGGGCAAGCGCAACCCAGCACAAGATAGGAGCACACAGATATCCATCAGACAACTCCTGCCCTCAGAAAGAAAGCAATCAACCCCTTCCTTCTCCCCAGTCACCAGGAGGTAGAGTGACGTGGGCAAGTGGAGCTTACGCCACTCACAGGGCAGTGGAGGGAGTCCTCCCAGAGCAAAGTCTTGAAATGCAGGTAAGATTTCAGAGCCCTGGGCTCTGCACTCCCCCCTGCTCCACATCCTTAGGGAGGAGGAACTGTTTTACTGGTTGTTTCCTTCCCATTTTATCCACGCAAAAGCTGAGACCCAGAGAGGTTAAGTAACTTGCCCAAGATCACACAGCAAAGACAAGGCAGAGTGACTCTCTGAGCCTGGCGGACCTGGAGCCTCTGAAGTGCTGTTTCATCAGCCTGGGTCCTAGAGTGGCTAAACTAGAGGTGAATCCCACTCTGCCTCACTCTCCTGCCGTGCACCCGAAGGCAGATTACTTCTTGCCCCTGAGCCTCACTCCCTTCATCTGAGAATTCCTAATCTCAGGCTGCCTGTGAGGCACAGCCTAGGTGCTGTGAGAAACCGTCCTTCACGTAACGAGTCCGCAGCACCTGGCGGGAGCTCCCGGTGAGGGTGTCAGCCCGACACCCTGCTTTCCCATGCCAAGAACGTCTCTGATCAGGACCAGCTGAGGGCAGAAAGTCTCCTCCCTGTCCCCACCCACCTCCCTCTGGGGCCCACCATGCCCTCGCAGTCTCCAGGGAGGGAAGAGGCAACGCTGTGGCCCTGACATGCTACCCAGAGCATGCTGGACCCTGGCAGTGCCAACCACAGGAAATTTTAAAAATCCACCTCCTTGCCTCAGAGCAGGTAGCACTCCTGGGCTGCAGGAAGGCTGCAGGGTGCCCCTCTCCCCTTCCATGTGGGGAGAGGGCTGAACCCACCAGCCCTGTGCCCCCTACAAAACTCCCACATCTAGCTTGGAAACCCTTTTAGACCAGAACATCCCAGGACGAACAGGGCCTGAAGACACCAGATCAGATGCCCTCAACCACAGACAGCCCCCAGGCCCCCACCAGCTCTGATCCCAGCTACAGGGATCCTATCATGGAGATCCAACAAGATCACCAGATCTCTCCTTCAGGACACCTAGCATGTCTCTGGAGACTCAGTGTCCCCATCAGTATGCTTTCAGTATTTCTCGAAAAGTCTGCCTGGTGTGCTGGAAAGAATACAAGATCCTGATTTCAGAGAGTTGAAGCTTAGCCGTGGCCTTGAACAAACTGCTTCCCCACTCTGGGCCTCAGTTTCTCCATCTGGGAGATGGGAATATCATCCTCACCTCCTTCAGTCTCCCTTGCCACGAGGTAGCAGGAACGAAACAAACTTCCTGACGCAAGAGCCACTTGGAAATTCTTACAAGCAAAACTTGCTCAACAAAGGCGGGTCATTTCTCCCCCGCCTTGGTTTCCCCCTCTGTCAGCCAGGAGGCCACTCCCTGCCTCTCAGCACTTCATCCTGGAAAGGAAGGCGCTGAAGGAGCTCCTGTGAGTCTGGCACACTCCCTCTCTAGACCAGGGGCTCCATGAGGCCAGGAAGCGACTGGCCTTGCTCCACGGCCAGCAAGAATCAGGTTTGCGGCCAACATGCGAGGAAGGGACACCTGACTGGTCAGATGAACGGATGCATGAGGCTGCTTCTTGAGAAATTAAAAGTGCAACCCAACAGGACTGCTTTCCATTCTTTTGAAGTCCCAGAGGACTCTGTCTCTGGCTTCGCCATCCTAGTGAACTGGAAGAAAGCTTCTAAACCGCACTGAGGAGGCCAGGTGTAGGGGTGGTCAGGACAAGGCCTGGAAGGACACTTCCAGACTTGAACAAGCGTGGCAAGGGAGGAAGCAGCGCTGTGGGAGGCAGGACGGGGCGGGGGGGGGGGGGGGGGGGGGCGGCGCTCCGGCCTCACAGCCTGTCTGGGGAAGGCGAGGACCTGGCGGAGCCGGCGGCAGGAACAATGTCAGGCAGGTGCCAGCGGAGCTGCGTGAAAGGCCCAGCCCGGTGTCGTTGTCCGCGCTCAGCCAAGTGCAGAAAAGCAATTTACTGGTCACGCCGCTTGCTCCCCTTGGAAATTTTTAAAATTCTTCCGATTTGAGCTATCCACGGTGTCCCAAGTCGTGTGGAGAAAGGATTTTATTAAATTCCCAGCTTCTAGCTCCTGGGGGTTGCTGGGGGGGGGGGGGGTTGGGGGGAGGGTGGGGGCAGTGTCTGGCATTGACTGTGCTCAAGGAAATGTGGCTGGGGGCAGGGGGCCCAGTGGGGGCTTGGTGGCTAATAGATGGGAAGACGCAGGAGCCCAGAAACTCCATTGCTAGGACTGGACCAGTTCTCCAAAACACTAGGGCCGGGAGGGAAGGGCGTTAGGTATACAGTTTCTGACAGAGCCTCGTGCCCTCCTGGGTGATGAGAATTCGCAAAACCTCTTCCACACCTTCATATGCCATCTCATCCTCATGGCCCCCCATGATAAAACTAAGTCTCACAAAGGTCCATGTATAGGGAAAGATGGAGCTGGGGTTCAGGCCCGTCCACAGGATGGCAGAGTCCTGAGCCTTCCCACCATGCAGGGAGCCTCGCTGGGCCCTGCTCACCAAGGGTACTCTCACAACCACCCTCCAAATGCCCACTGTCCAGGAAATAGCTGCTCTCTTGGTGGTGGCCCAACACTGCAGTAGGGAGCAGACTCCAGACTCCTGCAGACTCCTGTGGGCGACCCACCCTTCATCTTCACCTCTAAGACCACTCCACCTTGGCCCTAGAGCATAAAGGAGGATTTGCACCTGCCAACCTTGTCTAGGGTAGTGTTGCTTTATCTTTCAGCCATCATGGGTGCTTTCCAAAATCCATGGGGAGCTGAGAACACTCACAGACCCTGCATACTTGGGCACCATTTTGAACACTGTTTCAAACCCCTTCCCCATAATCCCATCCTTAGACATCCCAAGGGTACAAGGACCATGAGTTTAAAACATTAGTCAGACCTAAGGTAGTTTAGAAGGGAAAAGACTGCAAAGGGGAGAGGTGGGGCAGTGAGGGGAGGGGAGAGGAGGAAGGCTCCCTCACCTGCTTGAAGACGTAACCCAGACGGGCCACCCCAGCTTCTTTCCCCCAAAGGCTGGCTCTGGCTTTAGCCAGGACGTGAAGGCGGGATGCAGAGTCCAGCTTCCCTCCCTTACACTCTCCCAGCAAACACAAAGACCACAGAGCATCCCCTCCTGGACCCCGCTTCAAGGACCAAGAGTCAGCAGACAACAAGAGGCTTGGGCAACAAAGTCTGAAACCATTTCTCTCTACTTCACGCCCATTTCATTGTCCCCGCTCCCAGGCTCAGGACACTGAGGAAGAGCTCTCACCCAGGTCCGACAAGCAGTTCCCTGCAGTGACCCTGGGGCTTGCCCTCTGCCTGGGGACTCAGCTGCAAACCAGGCAGGCCATGCCAGGCACTGGCCTCTCTCTCTGACACCAGCCATTCCCCACCCCGCCCCCGCCACCACATAGGGTCACATCTGCTTGGCAAACAGCCAGTCTTAAGTTACTGACTCCAGTTGTATTGATTCAAAGAGTCACCAGGGACCCCAGCCTGGCCAACAGAAGGAAAGAACCCATCAGTCTGTCCATCCATGCTTCCTGCACGTAGCTCAAAGTCCATCTTGATGGTAACAATTCCCTCCTGGGAGTGGGAGGGGAGACAAGCAGGCCCTCCACCACAGCTACTGCTGCTCCGGCCACCACCCTCTGCTAGAGACCGCTGTGCCAACGGCACAAAACACCCACGCCTGGGAGAACCACCGTCTTCCCTGCTCGGGCTCCCCCTGGGCACCTCAAGCATCCAGAAAACCATGGCCTAAGCATGCTCTCTAGCCCTAGGAGGACACCTGCCTTCAGGCCAGAGGGGACAGGGGCAGACAGCTGGCCCCAGGCCAGCTCCTCCGAGGGCCCCTCCCGCAGAGCTCAGGTGGGCGGGGGGCTAGGGCAGCTGGCACTTCCTAGTCCCTTTTCCTCCGCGCACCCTCCACCCCAAGCTGAGGCAGCCTGGTCTGGTTCTAATCGGCGCTGAAGTCGGCTCCCTCAGTCCCTCTTCTCTTTCCCTCCCGCCCCCGCCCCAACCCTCTTCCTTCATTTCCACGGCTTTGGAAGCACCAGCGTTCCAACTGTCTGCGTGCCAAGACCTTCCCGAGTCTGAAAGCTGCTGAAGTAACAGATCAGATTTTAGCAAGTGCTTTCCAGGCTGAGCGCCAAGCCCTCTTCTGATTCAGTAGAGTGAGCGAGAGAGGAGTGAGGCGAGGAAGCAGCCGAGGGCTGCACCACCTTGGGCCAGGGTGTGCGAAGCGCGGCCCGTTCCGGAGCCGCCTCGCAGGCAAGGGTCCCTCGGCTTAGGTGCTCCGCTCTGCGCCCTCTCTCCCGTCTCCCCTCCTAGCTCCACATCTCTCTCAATGCTGCAAACGCCTCTGAAACCACAGAGTAATTTACAACTGAAGCTTTCTCCCTGGACTCGGAATCTACTCGGTTGAAAGGAGCCTTTTTGTTTGGAAGAGCGAGCGGAGATGGGGAAGAGACGGTTGGCAGAGAAAATCCCTCCGTCCTAACTCTTCGCCGGGGCCGAGAGGCTCGGAGCCCGGCACATTGTGGCGACTGAGCCCTCGCTCCAAGGGTCTGCTCCCAGTCGAAGCGGACTGGGGCCGCGCCGGCCTGAGTCCAGCAACAGAGCCCCTTGCCCTTGGCCGGTTCCCTGCCCGCGCTGGGCGCACGCGGAGCCGCCCTTCGGCTCCCTGGGAACAGGTGCACCGTTCCACGCCCAGGAGGGGTGGGGCCCAGGGAGGGGGCGCGGCCCGGGGGAAGGGGACCGACGCGTACCGGGAGGCAGGGGCAGGTGGGTGCAGAGGGAAGGTCAGAGTCAGGAGCCCACGTACCTGTACCTGGAAGCACAGCAGCAGGAAGTGTAAACACCTGCGGGGGAGAGAGAGGGAGAGGAGGTCATTGGGACTGGAGGGAGGGAAACGCGCGCACAGACAGACAGATACGCAGCCGCAAAGTCAAAAGAACGGCGGGGCGGGCAGAGCCACAGGCACACGGACAGACGTCCGGGCAGGGTGGGCAGCCCCGAGCGCGGGCGCTTACAGGCAAGTGCAGGCGGAGGGCGCTGAATACATCGCTGGGCGGGGGGGGAGGCGGCGGCTCCTAGCCCAGCCTGCACATGTCCCCTTCGCGCGGCCGGGACCGGGCGCCTCCGCCTCCGCCGCCGCCGCCGCCGCCGCTGCTGCTGCTCCCTCCTTGCCGGCTGCTGCTGCTGCAGACTCTGCTGCTCCGGGGCGCTCCGCGGCGCGCCCTGCGGCATCAGCGCCCCGCGCGGCTCCTCCCGAGCGCTGCGCCCTCCGGGCTGGCGCGGGGGCTGCGAGGCGGCCGCCGCTGGGCAGGAGGCACCCGCCGGTGCGAGGAACCTGGCTCTCTGCCGGCCGGCCGGCCGTCCGGGCGTCCGCGGGAGGCTGGCTGCCCGACTCACTCCGGGGGCAGCATGCGCGGAAGGTCTGGAAGCTGGGGCGCACTCTCCAGGCGGGGCGTGGGGCTGCGCGTGGCCAGGGGTCAGCGCTCCGGGGCCGGGGCGCGCGGCGGCAGCACGAACGCGTCACGGCCGCTCCGTCTGGGCGCCTGCCGGCTCATGTCTCCTCCTCCGCGTCTCTCCGGCCGTGCGCATCGCCGCCTCCCACCACTGGCGGCGGCCGGGGCGTTTTCTACGCGCGGGCGGCGAGGGGGCGGGGGGCCGGGGGCGGGCCCGGGCCCGAGCCGGCACAATGAGGATGCGGGGCCCGGGGGCTCCCCCCTCGGGGCGCGGCCGGACGGGCGCTCAGCTCGCCTGGGTGCGCCGCGCCCACATCAAAGGCGGCCCTGCCGGCTTGCCGGCCTGCCGCGGCCTCTCCACCGCCGCCTCCTCTTCTCCTGGCGCTCCGGCTTGGAGGGAGGCGCTCAGACTCTCGGCGACGGGACCGGCAGCTCCGAAGGGGCAGAGCCCGCGAGGCTGGAGCTGATGAGCGCTGGGAGCCGTCGAAATTCTGCGCCTGGGCGCAGTGACCAGCGCCACGGCGCAAAGGATGCCAAAACTGGGCCGGCTGCGGTCCCCCAGAACGCAGTTAGGTGCAGAATGTCCTTCTTCACCCACATTCGTCCTCGCACTCACACCCACCAGCGCCTGAGTGGGGAGCAGGGAGAGGGCGGGTCAGGCCCAACCCTCGGGGCGGCTCCACGTAAGGGGGGTCGCTTTTACCCACCCTGTGAGTCCACAGAGGATCGTAGCGTGTCCCAGATCCCTCTGGGAAGCCTGGCCACCCTGAGTGAACCCCCTTCTAATCTCCGTCCCTGCCGTTGAAAAGGAGGGGGCATTGAGGGTTTCTCTTACGCCCCCCACCAACCCCCTTCCAGGGCTCCGGGGTTGGTTCCCAGCTGGGCTGAGGGGCGAGCCACCTTTGGAAACGCACGGCTGCCACCTAGCGTCCCCAAGGCTTCACTGCAGCCCAGCCCGGGCAGGCTATACAGGCCCGGGAGGAGCCAGCAGGACTCTGGTCAGCGACCACTCCAGGCCCTCTTCTGACCTCTAGGCTGAGATTTGCTATTCTTTGCATACCAAGCAGTTTGACTCTTTTAACCAGATCCCTTCTGAGACCATCTCTTCTTACTCCCTCTGCTTCCTCAGAGGCATCACTCCTGTCCTTCCCACCAACCTCAGAATGTAGGTGTTCTTATCACACGTAAGTGCCTCACACTGTGTGAAGCTCCAGCCAGCCAGGCTCTACTTAGTCGCAGCAGGAAAGCAACTGAATAAGCTCAAAAAGCAAAATTCAGGAATCCAAACTATTTGGTTAAAACTTTGTGTCATGATTATGTGCCATGGCTGTGCCATGATTGATGGTTTTCTATGTTCACTGTGGTTTCCCTTACAGTGAAACTGAGGTGTGCTTGTGTTTAATCAGTCAGTAATGTCCTACTCTTTGCAAGCCTATGGACTATAGCCTGCCAAGCTCCTCTGTCCAAGTGATTCTCCAGGCAATAACACTGGAGTGGGTTGCCACAGGCGCTGTCCAACAGTAATACTTCCTATATAAATATCAGCAGTTGTTCTGGCTATCAGGCCTCCCTGCATGTTTTTTTTAATGGGTTTATTTTTGGCTGAGCTGTGTCTTTGCTGCTGCGCAGGCGTTCTCTGGTAGCGGCACACAGGGGCTACCCTCTAGTTGAGGTGTGCGGGCTCCTCTCTGCAGTGGCTTCTGTTGCGGAGCTCAGGCTCTAGGCACACAGGCTCAGCAGTTGCAGCTCCCCAGCTCTAGAGCACAGGCCCAGTCGTTGTGGCACAAGGGCTTAATTGCTCCAAAACATGTGGGATCTTCCCAGATCAGGGATCAAACCCGTGTTTCCTACACTGGCAGGCGGACTCCACCACTGAACCACCAGGGAAGCCCAAAGCTGAGGCTATCTTAAACAGCCTCTGTTTCAGCACTGAACACAAGTGCAAAAAACCTTTTCAAAGCCAGATGCTGAGTGATGCAGAAAGTTCTTGTTTGAAGCACTGGGCTGAATTTAGACATTGTCATTGCTAGAGCTGGTAAATTCCAAGACAGCATGCAATGACCAACCACAAAAGAAAGAGATGCACAGAAATGCTCCCCTTGGGTCCTGTGACATCACCATGTGCTTTATCTTACTTCATTAAGACCTCTGACAGACCAGTTAAGAGGTAGTTTGGGCCTACTGTGGGGTGTTTGAAGCATCTCCTGGCTAAGAATCAACACTTCCAGTTTCCTATACTATTACTGTTTTCTATTACTTTTGAATGAGTCTATCATCACTCATATTCTAAAATGCTTGCAGTTTTTTTTTAAGGCTCAGATAGTGTTTGTTGATTTCACAAAGTTGTCACCCAAATAGGATTGGGCTTCCCTTCAGTCAGTAAATAATCTGCCTGCAGTGCGGGAGAGATCTGGGTTCAATCCCTAGGTTGGGAAGATCCCCTGGAGAAGGAAATGGAAACCCACTCCAGTATGTCCTTACCTGGAAAATCTCATGGACAGAAGAGCCTGGTGGGCTGCAGTCCATGGGGTCGGAAAGAGCCAGGCACGACCGAGCGACTAACACTTACTTACAAATAGGATTGACTTGAAAAGATGTTCTGAGTAAGAGTGTAAACTCAAGAGTTAGAGGTCCTGGCTTTGAGTATTGCCTCCAACACTTACTTATAAATTCCTACAAGCTTCCTCATCTACAAGCCACATCTTCCACATCTAAGAACAGCAACAAGTGTTGAGTTGCTGTGAGTTACCAAATGAGATCATTTGGTCTGGCTCACAATGAAGGTTTCAAAGGTTTTAGTTATTATTTAATAATCCTGATCAGGGTTTTCAGGTTACTATCTCATTATTTTTTGTTCACCAAGCAGGAAAGTAGGATCATTCTCAATTTATTGAATTTTTCTACTCAAATCAAATTTTTACATTCTTCCCTTTCCCCATCATTCACACCTTCAAACCTATTGATTCACCATACAAATGAATCTTAAATGAGCTTTTTCTATTCAAATTTGACATGTTCATGTAGCAATATGGGTCACTAGTCTGGTAGTCACTTCTCTCCAATTTATTCAATCACTATTTATTGCATCAGGCCCTGGGAGAAGGCAGACAAAGCCTTTGCTTTAAAAAGCACTTCACTTCTACTAAGACAAGCAATAAGCAAATAAGCCAAGAGATAAATTCAAGCTTAATAGTACACTGAAGGAAAACAATGGGA
Organism: Oryx dammah; assembly: GCF_014754425.2. Taxonomy (NCBI): domain Eukaryota; kingdom Metazoa; phylum Chordata; class Mammalia; order Artiodactyla; family Bovidae; genus Oryx; species Oryx dammah. The sequence goes on from NW_024070204.1 coordinate 67,948,429, forward strand.
TAGAGAGCACCAATTAGCGATACTTCGGCTAAGACCCAAAGATGGGAAAGCCAGCCATACAAAGTATTCCAGGGAAAATATATCAATTGTCTCCAAGTGGGAAAAGGATGGGTTTAAGTTAGCCAAGAGTTGCAAGAGGGTGAAAACGGGGTAGGTACCTATCAGAAGCCTGAGAAATGGAGTATTTCCTGCCCAATCAGTAAAGCAGGATGTCACAGTGATGAGCGACTTTGGCCCTCCAAATGTGAATTTCTGAGCCCCTTAGGCAACCAGGAAGAACAATACCTGATCCAGCAGCTATCAGGCTATAGCCACTCCCTACAGTGAGCTTGAAAAAGGCAGGTTATTGGCCCCAGATAGCCCAGATGCATATGTAAGGCAAGATTTCAATGAGCCCAGACTCTTGCATTTTCCCATATATAGAAAAGCGCTAAATTCCTTGAGGTATCTGGTTTTAATTCACAGAAACACTTTTGACTTTCAGACTACCTGCTTTGTTGCAAACGTCTGTAAAACCCAACTCCTCCACCCACCTCCTCCAAACAGTTCTGTCACTTGAGAAGCAGTCTCCCAGGCTTGAAGTTTTAAAAATTTCCACCAAATGTAACATCTCTCAACTTTTAGGCAGAGGCTTTAAGTCGACAAGCCTTAAAAAGGCCTTTTAAGGCACTATTTATGTATAACTTTTAAATGCTTGGAATTCAACAAATGTTTATGCGTATATACAGGTCAGGAAGCAAAAGTTAGAACTGGACATGAACAACAGACTGGTTCCACATAGAAAAAGTACGTCAAGGCTGTATATTGTCACCCTGCTTATTTAACTTCTATGCAGAGTACATCATGAGAAACGCTGGACTAGAAGAAACACAAGCTGGAATCAAGATTGCCGGGAGAAATATCAATAACCTCAGATATGCAGATGACACCACCCTTATGGCAGAAAGTGAAGAGGAACTAAAAAGCCTCTTGATGAAAATGGAGAGTGAAAAAGTTGGCTTAAAGTTCAACATTCAGAAAACGAAGATCATGGCATCTGGTCCCATCACTTCATGGCAAATAGATGGGGAAACAGTGGAAACAGTGTCAGACTTTATTTTGGGGGGCTCCAAAATCACTGCAGATGGTGACTGCAGCCATGAAATTAAAAGACGCTTACTCCTTGGAAGAAAAGTTATGACCAACCTAGATAGCATATTCAAAAGCAGAGACATTACTTTGCCGACTAAGGTCCGTCTAGTCAAGGCTATAGTTTTTCCCGTGGTCATGTATGGATGTGAGAGTTGGACTGTGAAGAAGGCTGAGTGCCGAAGAATTGATGCTTTTGAACTGTGGTGTTGGAGAAGACTCTTGAGAGTCCCTTGGACTGCAAGGAGATCCAACCAGTCCATTCTGAAGATCAGCCCTGGGATTTCTTTGGAAGGAATGATGCTGAAGCTGAAACTCCAGTACTTTGGCCACCTCAGGCGAAGAGTTGACTCACCGGAAAAGATTAATGCTGGGAGGGATTGGGGGCAGGAGGAGAAGCGGACGACCGAGGATGAGATGGCTGGATGGCGATGGACGTTGAGTCTGAGTGAACTCCGGGAGTTGGTGATGGACAGGGAGGCCTGGCGTGCTGCGATTCATGGGGTCGCAAAGTCGGACACGACTGAGCAACTGGACTGGACTGAACTGAAACACCTTTCTTGAGCAATCTCCCCACACCCATCCCTAGTCTCAAGTTACCATTCATATGCTGGCACTAGATTCGTTTCACATAAATGCATCCATACACAGTACCTGCTCTTGCGTGTCTGGCTTCTTTTGCTCAGCATGTTTGAGATTCATTCTCACTCATCTTTTTTGGCTGCACCATGCAGCTGTGGTACCCTAGTTCCCAGACCAGTCATCAAACCCATGCTCTCTGCATTGGAAAGTAGTCTTACCCTCTGAACTACCTGGCAAGCCCCATCTGGCTGCTGTTATCACTGTTGTTCCTTTTTACTGCCAACTAGTACTCAGTGGCTTCCCGGGGGGCTCAGATGGTAAAGAATCTGCCTGCAATGCAGGAGACCAGGGTTCAATCCCTGCGTCAGTAAGATCCCCTGGAGAAGAAAATGGCATCCCACTCCAGTTTCTTGCCTGGAGAATTCCATGGACAGAGGAGCCTGGCAGGCTATAGTCCATAAAGTTGCAAAGAGCTGGACACAACTAAGTGACTAACACTTTCAGTACTCAAAGTGGATATACCCATTTGTTTGTCAATTTAACAAAGGCTTGGTAAGGGCCACAGCCCAGCCTGTTTTTAACAAGCTTAATGCAGCATGGATACATTGTAATGACAGTGGCCTTAAGGAGGCCAATGAAAACACTGTTACTAGTCCAGCTAGTTATGGTAGCGGAAACCAGGTGGCCCTGTGCTAATTTGGTGTTGGGAGTTGGACACTCGTACATTCAAATTCCCAGCACTAAGCTAGCAAGTTTGCAATTTTCTGAGCAGATCTCATCGGCAAAACTTCGCTGGTTGTCTCAAGGGTAGTTGAGAATGTATGTAGGCTGCTTGCCCAATGGAAAGGAACCCCTGGAGGGCAGTTAAGTGTTCTGCCTGCTGATTAATCCTAAGCATTTAGATGCTCTGGGACAGAGTATTCCTTTTCCACCTTTCCAAACCTAAGAATCAAAAAATTCAGGGATTCCTTATATTTTGGAGACAAAGATGAGAGAACTTTTAGCCTAAGAAAATAGGACAAACACAGCCTCAAGTCTTCAAGAGGATCAAGTAGCTCAGTGAGAAAAGTAGACCCTTAGCACAGATGCAGCTGTAAAATTTTCTCTAGATCAGCTCTTGGAACTTTCACAGCATTAAAATGGGATGTCTACTGCCAAGTTCATGAGTCAGGGAGCAACTGGTTCTTTTGTTAAGACCTGGCTAGAAGGTAGCCTTAGACTTTCTGCTCAGACTTTAACCCTGTATCTCCAGAGCCCAGACCACTAACCTTTAATTTTGTGACGCTTAACCTTTTCTTAGATAATTTCAAACAAAAATAGCCCTATCCTGACAATGTATACACAATTCCCTCCCCATTAACTATAGTTTTTATAAGTTTTACACAGGACTCATTTTATTATCATATGCATGGTCCAGGAACTTGGACAACTCTCAAATAGCCTCCCTTATTAACCTATTTTGTCCTCTGGTTCAGGTTTGAAGGTAACTCTGTAGAGTTCTCACCCATGACCTAAAGATATAAAAATGAAAAGGCATCAAAAAGAGAAGCTTCCTGCAGACAAATGTTATCTTTGCCCTCCTAAAGCTCAAAAATGTTCTTTTTGCAAAGGGTCTGATCTGATCATCCAGGTTAAGTCTGCTAAACATCATCAGCTCAGTATTAATGAACCATCAACTCCCACCCAGGCTGTGATCTCTAAATGCCACTTTTAAGGAACCAAAGCTCTGTGGAAGAGATAAAGGTCTGAGATAAAGAAAATGTATTTAAACCTGAATTCAGTGGACATCATTAAAGTCTATGAACACTGGAGAGGGTGAGGAGAGAATGGAGCATTACTCAGCCATTTAAAAAAAAGAATGAAATAATGCCATTTGCACCAACGTGGACCCAGCTACAGATTACCATATTAAGTCAAGAAAGAGAAAGATAAATGCCATGTAGCACTTCTATGTGGAATCTAAAATACAGCACAAATGATCCTATTTGTGAAAGAGAAGCAGAACAGACGTGGTTGCCAAATGGAAGGCAGGTAGGGGAGGGATGGACTAGGAATTTTGTGTTAGAAAATGCAAAATATTACACATAGAATGTATAAACAAAGTCTTATATTCAATACATTCCTGGGATTAATCATAATGGAAAACATTTTTAAAAAGAATTGTCTATATGTGTATAAACTGAATCATTCTGCTGTACAGCAGAATAATACAACATTCTAAATCAACTATATTTCAACAAAAAATTTTTATAGTTTTGAAAAAATACTCAAGTTAAACAAAAAATTTGAATTCAGAACACTTGTTACTTTCAGGTACGCTAAGACATCAACCATCATTCTCAAAATTGGTAAATGAAAACATTAAATGTTTTTCAAAATTAGGCAGAGGCTGTACAGTAGAGATTTAAAAGTAAAAATATTGTTTTCTATAGTTGGTTGCATATACTCAGCTGTGTCTGACTCTGTGACCCCATGGACAAGGGAGCCCACCAAACTCCTGTCCATAGGATTTATTTATTTTAAATTTTATTTTTAGTCCATAGGATTTAGGATTTCCGTTATCTATACTTACTTTTAGCATTTATACCAATAATAATTTATGACCAATCGCACTGAGTAGTTTATACAGAACAAAGGGAAGTGTCTTTAAAAGAGATTTCCTAAGCCTGGGAGTACTAGTAATTTAACTTCCAGATTACTATCATGTTTAATTGGGTGATATCTAACAGGTAGCACTATCAGACTTCTGAGGCACAGGGAATCTTTAATTCCTGTCCTTTCAAAAAAAAAGCAGCCCTCTAGATCTGATTAGCTGTGTTTAATAAGCTAAGAACAGAACAATCAGTAAGGCCAATTGCTTTCCCTCGGAATGGTGGGAAGTTCTTTTAGGTTCCCTGCCACAAAGAAGTGCCCATCAGGTAAACCAAATGTTCAACTTCCACACAACGCAACTCAATACAAATTTCAGACATTACTATCAGCAAGCATACTTCTACTTCTGAACATGTTAAATAACTAATACTAGTAACTACCTAACACTCCTACATCACAAACAGTAACAAAAAAACACTACCTAGGGAAGGAATAACTCAACTTTAATGCAGTTGCATTATTTGAACACCAGCAATTTTTCAATATAGGATGGCTAAGTGATTTGGGATTTTACTATCAATTTAAAGCAGATGATCTTTTAAATTTGAAGTACATAAACATCTTTTAAAACCGATGTGATTTCAATTAAGAACACTTAACATTTACCATCTCCTACCATCTATGGGGTTGCACAGAGTCGGACACGACTGAAGCAACTTAGCAGCAGCAGCAGTATGCCTCCATTAAAATAAAGACAAAGAGGAGCTACAGGGCAGACATGGCTTATTCAGATATAATTGAATAACTGATGAAGAAAATCACAACGTAAATGACTAGAAGAGAAACCTAACACTTGGAAACAGATCAGACAAGACAGTACTACCCCAGTATTGTTCCCACCCCGTAAAATTAATCTACTCTGGAAAACTACCCGAGATGGAAAAGCTAGTATCTTCAGACCTCCATCAAAATAATCTGGAACTAGAACCCAGTCATCAAGTACCACCCTTCTAATCAATATAAAATATAAAATTAATAGGCTGAGAGTGAGTGGGGTAATGAGTAAACAATGCATGGATAAGAAAGGTCTTTTTCAGACTCTAGATGCTACATCCCAAGAACCAAGGAAGAACATTTGGAAATTAAAGAAAAGCAACACAAATTTGAAGACAGAAAATAAAGTCTCTCTCCAAGTTTAAACAAAAAGGAATGAGGATAAACAAAGAATCATACAGGCCTAAGAATGCATGGGAGTTTAGGAGGAGGCTTAAATCTCCCAAGAAAACATCTGAGAGTCTCAAGACCAGATCCACAGTCCACCCAGGGTCCAGAAGACTGCAAGACATAAAACTCCAGAACAGCATCAATAAAGCAATCTTAGAAACTATTGGAGGACACACGACAGCAAGACAAGTAGCAGAGGAATCTTGCCCTGTCACGCAATTGAATCTTGCCAAGACAGTTAAAGGGGTTTCTAAGGATTAGTCCCCAAATGTTCTAAATAACCACTACGTGCAATAAATTATCCTCCCCCAAGAATCTCAAATACCTTATGTACTGAAAAGATAGTCACAGAAAGCATTTTCTGTTCTGGTTCACACAGAGAAGCCAGGCTGAGAAAGGCTGCTGCAGGTTATTTAACATGCCAGATTTTTTTGGGAGTGAAAGGCTAGTTTGGGTGGTAGGAAGGTCTGAGGAACATTTGATTATGTAAATGTATTTCTTTGACAAAGTATAAAGAGGATAATAGAAAGAGAAACAGGGCTACTTTATTAAAATACTGAGTTTATTTCACATGTATATTTGTCTCCCCACCATTCCCATCTGTCTGACCACCACTACTACTATTCCTATCATAACATTCCATACATACTTAAAACCAAGCAAAGGGTGGAGTTCCATCTTTAAAAACTAAACAGGCATTTTGGACAACACATTCTTGGCAATGGAACGTGGACAACATTTATCAGACACGGTAGGGAAAGTTCTCACTCTGCATTATAAAAAGGACAGCCAGATATCAACTGTTACAGAAATGAAATAAGACGGAAAATTTTTAACAAACTGTTTAAACTATTTTCTTAAAGAGACTTCCTCCACTGCCAGAGATCTTGAATAGCCTGGAAAAAAAAAGAAATGTGGTTGAAAAACCACAACACTTCATAGACACCAATAAATTAAACCACGTCTCTTTGTACAATTCAAAATAGCTATTTTTCATTCCACCACCAAAAAGGTTCACTCTAGTTAATTAATAACTGATTTCAAGGAAACTTATTTAATTTCAAATACTTCAATTTGAACATAAATTGAATGATTGAACATAAATTGAATGATCATACATTTACGTAAATTATAGGATTCTTATACGCAAAGTCACTTTCATACTAATATACACTTAACAGCTTAGACATTTAGCTAAGGAAATCAGACTAGTTTGGTCAATGTTGCCTCAATGCCACCTGCTTTAGGGCCAAATTCAGAGAAAAACATGCACCTGTACATGGGACACATACTAAAAAATTACATTTATCTGAAATAAACTATATAAATATACCAGTTATATCCTTCTTTATCTCTAATTATATTTCCACGATATCCTAATAGTTCCTTGTTTTATAGAATTTGCTTATAAATTCCTTAGTTAGGCTTATTATCTTGGTACATTTTAAGTTTCTAGAGTGGTCACATCCCGATTATTTTATTAATGAGTAGACTTATGAGGCAGTATATATATATATATTAGTTACTCAGACAAGCTCTTCCAGTTTAAACACATAAAACCATCTTCCATGACTTGTCTTTCCATTCCTGAAAACTAATGATATTGCTGTGCTTCAAATCAACAGGAACTGAATATCATGTCATTCTCTAATCAATAAGTTAAATACAAATATCGAACTATTTCACAGTATTTGAAAAAGTCAAAGGTTATCAGATGTTCCTTGACCTGCTTTATAGAGAATACTGACCTTGGAGTAATTCATGCTTCAACTTTGACCAAACATTGTTTGCACCTTTATACAAACATTCAGCAAAACTTTTCTCTGCAGTTTTTTCCTCAAAAGGTAGTACATTTTCTTAACTCTTTAATTCAAGAAATTTCTGCAAAAGGTTGCTATTTCTCAAGTTCCCATCTAGATTTTATTAGCCTAATTCTCACAAGCAACTCTAAAGAAAAACTGCACAAGCAATGGGAAGTTATTTTATACACTGTGATTATTCATATCTGCAACTGTGCAATAAAAATGTGATGCATTCAGTGTTTTGGTAATTTCCATTAATAGTGAAGTGAGTGATCATGTTTTTCATTATTACAGGAATTTCATCTTGGCACTTCAAAATACGCTTTCAGTTTTGAAGTCAGAAAATACTTCTGATAGCAGTGAGTTCAGTCATTTCAGTTACAAGACTGGTATACTATTTGGAAGGCCTTTGCAATTTCAACTTTATCATCACATGAATTTTTCTTCATCAAAAATTTTATTTTACCACTTCCTTTGGTATTAGCTTAAATTACATATTTTCTTATGCTTACCAGTTACAGATGATAGTTTATATATCTCACTTGCCATGATTTTCAACACTGAATTAATAATTATCTACTGCACTATTTTAAAAGGGCTTTTATTTTTACTAAAATGCCCGCTATTCAGAAAATTCACAGAATATACACTGGCATTCTGGAATTCAAATATACATAAAGAAAGAATAGCAACCAAAAGAATCATAAAGATTTAGTCTGATCATCTCAAGGCCATAGCAATGAAGGCTGAACTCACGTAAAGAATATTAAATCACTGAAAGGCTTTCAAACCTGAGAAAAAGTGTTACCATTAAGTGATTTAAGTACTAAATACTGTGGCAGAAAAAGAGCTCTAATAACAAATTTCTTAATTTACTGAAGAAAGCTGAACACAGGAGATTTAGGGAGTCCTGACAAAAACAACACAGACTATGTCCTGTATGTACATAATGCCTAGCAACCTTGTGTAACAGCTTTTACATTTTCCTTTACAACTTGAGTCGTCAACTAGAAGACAGTAAAAATAAATGCATGATTTTTCTTTTACTGACACAATGCCTTCATATTAAGAAATACAAAATCTAAATCAATATATTGAGTACAATTTGGCTTCCTGCTTCCAGATTTTACAGTTAGGTCTATTTCAGCAACATGTACTTCCCATAACATCAAGAAAATCATCTCTGCCAACTCGTAAGAAAGCAAAAAGACCAGACTGTCCCAAGGAGCCAAATGGAGCAGCAAGGAAAACCACAGCTCATTTCCTTAGCCAACACGGTACCAAAAGCAAACTGAGTTCAGTAACCAAGAAATAATTTACCAACTATATAAAAGCTGGGAAAAATGTACTAAAAAAGTTATCTTCTCAGTTTTTGCCAACTAAATCTTAAGAGTTTCCATGTATTTAATCTGAAGTATTGTCTGTGGTTAGGTGGTTAGGAACCTTTTAAAAGAAGCCAATACCTAAAGAGACTAAACAACCATAATAAATCACAATAAAAATTCTGGATTTGGTCATGTCTCCAGAAAGTTCAGTTACCTCCTGGTCAGTCATCCGGAAACAATTCTTCACATAATTGATAAACTTGGCTTCCACTTTGGGAAGGGAACCACCCTATGGAGACAAAAGCATTACGGGTAAGTATAGAAGCATTTTTTGAGGGAGATCATTATGAAATTCCTCAAAGATTTGCGTGCTATTTATTACATGGGATTATTTGTGATCACTCCTTGTCATTTCAAATCTTTTACTACTGAATAAATCCTTTTTAAAAAAAGCCTAGAAAGACGTTTGCAGAGCATATTAGGACCTAGGTCTTTCATACCAAAGTTTCTGACTTCCGCCCACCCACTCCCAGCCACTCTAAAAAAGATAGCCCCTTTGAGTATCATACACACAAGTGACAAAAATTGTTAATCTGAATCTTCTATGCATTTAAGAAAGAGGAAGGAGTTTCAAGTGTGGTGAATTCTTAACTCCTTATAACCTAGAAAATAAACCTCACTTTCATTTACTTTTAAATTACTGCCACATCTGTTATTTGATTCAAATATTTATTGAGCAGCTAGGGAAATACATGGTCAGAGGTGAGGCAATTGTACAAACAGAAAGCAAAGTATAAGGTTCACTGAATCACAGCAGGCAAAGTGTTTTAGGAGATCAATTGATTGCTTCCAGCCTGGAAGGGTGTGGGTGGGTGGCCAATCAGGAAAGGGGATTGAGATTAAAATAGAAGACTTCAGTCTGGATTGTTGATGATACTCAGTTTGGACTATATGTCTCTCCTTTTCCTCTCCCCATCTTTGGGCTTAATTTACCAGTAGTGCCCAGGGCTGTTCAATGTGCCTGCAATTAAACCAAGGAGATAGGACCATATTAAAATTGAGGGGGAGGATATCTAAATTGTCAGTCAAGCACTGTATGCAAGGGATAAAAACACAGCAGTGATACCAGCAATTCCGGCTAAAAGGTTTACAGCAGTACTGAAACAAATCAAGAAATACATTCTGGTTCTAAAATGTTAGTTTTCCAACTGACTCGTAACGGCATAAGGAAAGGAAATCTACTGAAGCCTTGCAGAACCTAGAAGGCATAGAGCAAACAAGGGAAAAGGAGTCATTAACTTTTCCTCTCAATTCTACATTTATTTTCAATAATTGAGGTCTAAGAATATTAATATTGTTCACAGAATTTTAAAGGTTCCTCTCAAATATGTTTCAAGGCATTTAAATCAATTACACCATACTCCAGAGTTCACTAAAGTCCATGAAATGTCGATTCGCCCAACTACAAATCAAGCAAGTAGGACAAAAGCTAATCTTTTTCTCACACGTTGCCACTATTTAAGACAAAAGATAACTAAATGTAAACATGTTTGTCATTCAAATATTCAAGCATCACATGTACTGACTGGTGACACTTTGGTGCAAAAGGCAAACAGAAATAATTCATTTGTTGAAGAATGTTTCTGACTAGTCAAAAGTGAGTAATTTTTTAAAACTGTAACAGCCAGACTACATTTCCAGCTGTTTGCAATTTTAGAAGACTCATACGCCCTCTGCTGGTACTGTGGCATCTTATGAACAGAACAGGCAATGGGAAATGGTCTAATTTAAATCTAAAGTCAGAATATATCCTACAATCAACTTACTTGTATTCCTTTTATAATGGAAAATAAAGCACACGTAAATTCAAATATACAAAAAAAGAAATCATCAGAGATTATAAACTAGTAAGCCATTTTTGAGAGAATTTCACACCACAAAAGGGCAGGTATATTGGGATAAAAAATGAGAAAACAGTCCTGTTCCAATCCCCAGAAAGTTGAAGGAATATTATTTTACTCACTTTTTCTATACTTGCTTGCATTTTTGCTTTAATGTCTTCTACAGAGCTAGGTCCTTTTGGTGTTTTAGGTGTTTTTTCCTGTTTTTTGAAGGATTCTTGACCCTGGAAGAAAAAGTAAATGTCAACACAGTATCTGGATTTTCTCAATAAATAAAAATTCTTAAATCCTTTACTATAAAAACAAGTGTGCATACACCAGAGTTGAGTTACCAATATAAATTAATTCATCTGAACAATTATTTTTGCCCTTAAATTATTCCTTACGAAAGGAAAAGGAAACTAGAAGGTACCCAAGAATGAATCAAATTACAGTTTTATGCCTGGGGCCCATTCCACAGAACTTAAGAGAAAATCTCCCAATATGCAGCCAGCTGGGAGAAACTGCCCTATGTGATAAATATACTTTTTATATATAAGGAAGAACCCTTAAATAACGCAGTATCACAGGAATCTTTGTTGGCTTTCTCCCTTATGAGAAAGCCAGCCGCAACATACAGTTGACCAGTGAATGTCAACAGATGACCCCAGCACTCACCATGGTCAATAACATGCGTATTAATAACTTACTGTCAGCCCTCCACATCTGTGATCCCTCTGCATCCAGACTGAACCAACCATGGACGTGCAGTACTACAGTGTTTACCACTTAAACCCGTGATGAATGGGCCCATGCAGTTTAAAACTGTTCCAGTATAGGATGAATGCCGATAAAATAAGCACATTTTAGCTCTTCTGACACCCTGAAGTCATTCTCCAAAGACCTACCAAATTTTATGAGAGCAGGAGAACCTAACCACTTCAGTGAAGCTCACATCAGTACATCTGTTACCACTTACTTTTGATCTTGGTGTTGACGGTTTTGAGTCTTTTCCATTTTGGTTTGATTTTTGTGCATTTTTGGCTGGAGTATCTCGTACAGACTGCAATTAATTAAATTCATCACATTAATCTTAATCAATGCCCCTCCCTACAGAACAGAGTTACTGCAAATTAAACTGCCTCAAACCATATAAAAGCAGCAATCAGGTTAAGATAAAATAATCATTTTCACAAAAGGGCTAATGGGAAGAAGGCTACTACTACACAAAGAAAACAAGTTAATTCTTCACTATTAGGAATGTTTCCAAAATAGCCCTACTCAAGAGCAATTTTAAGTAGGAGATCAGCACCTTCTATGACAACTTTTGATAACCATCAAACAAGCAATGGCATCAAAAAATCCCCACCTTTTGTTACTATTTCCAACAATCTTAAATTACTGTATCTTACTTACTTTCTTTACTGGAGCTTTTTCTTCAACTTCCTCATCAAAATCGTCATCATCATCACTACAAATGAAGTAAGTGCTTATTACTTATTCAATGTACTCAACAAATCTAGAAAGCTTATCTAGAAAGTGGAAGAACCTGCAAGTTTAGTCAATCAAAGCAAATCAAACTTTTGGGGGTCGACAAAAGAACTGAAAGCACAATCCTTAAGGGAAATCCTGTCAAATGCAGCATATGGATGAACCTTACGGACATTACACTAAGCGAGACAGTCAAGACAGTCACAGGACAAATACTGTGCGATTCTACTCATCTGAGGTTTACCTACAGCAATCCCTCTACAGAAACCAGAAGATGGGTGGCTGCCAGAGGAAAGGTGGAAATGGGGACTTTTCATTCACTGGTTACAGTTTTTAGTATTACTAGACGAGCCTAACCTGGTTCAACAAAATGTCATTATGATTAAAACTACTAAACTGCACACTTAAAATAGTTAAGATGGTAGAGTGTTATTTTTTACAACTGAAAGTAGATTTTTGAAAATGAAAATAGGGTTAAAGAAATTAAAATAGCAACATCCCACATTCATGGACTAGGAGATACTAAGATGGCAGCTCCCCAAATTAATTTACAGATTTAACACAATCCCTAAAAGAATCCTAGGTGGCTTCTCCATAGAAACTGATCTTAAAACTCACATTGAAGCTCAAGGAAGCCAAAATGAACCTGAGAAAGAACAATGTTGAAGCATTCATGTTAAGTAATTACAAACTAAGGTGTATAAAAACTACAAAGCAACAGAAATCAGAATGTTTTACTAGTGGTAGGACAGACATGGAACTGAAGGGTCCAGAAACAAAAACTATGTAAGCATAGTAACTATTTTCAAAAAGGGGAGAAAGACCAGTCAGTGGGGAAGGATCTTTCACAAATGGTGCTAGGACTACTGGGTATTCACAGTCCCTGGCTCCTGCCTCACAGTACATACAAAACACAGCACATACACAATTTAAAATGGATAAAAGATCAAACATGAACTAAAATTATAAAACTGGAATGGTTTCTTAGGTTTGACCCCAAAAGCACAAATAATAAAATTAACTGGACTTTATGAAAGTAAAAAACTTTTCTGTAAAGGACTGTCACACAAAGAAGACAACACATGGGATGGGAGAAAACATTTGTAAATTCTAAGGGATTTGTTTCCAAAACATACAAAAGTTCTTATAGCTCAATAATATAAAACAAGTACTGGCACATGCTACAAAGGTGAATCTTAAAAACACTGAGGCTAAGTGAAACCAAGCAGCAGAAAAGGGCACATATTATGATTCCATTTATATGAAATATCCAAAACAGACAAATCTAAAAAAAAAAAAAAAAGTGTATTAGTGGTTGACTAGAGCTGGAGAAAATGAGGGGTTATACCTTGGTTTCTTTTAAGGTGATGAAAGGTTCTGAAATTGGCTGCCCAACTGGGCATATACCATCAACTACAGAACTGTACACTCTAAATGTACAAACTGGGGGGTTGGGGGTGGGGAGTGGAATCCAATTATTAGAGAAGTCCACAAGTCTGAAACAGGAAATTGTGGAATTGCTTGAAATTTTAATTACCTCACAAACTGAGTATTATATAGTCTCAAAAATAAGACAACTTTATCTATGTTCAACCAAAGAAACACCTCTTTTCCAATACCAGAGAAACACATCTGCTGTGTTAACTGCATCAAGTACCATATAATTTACACTAAAAGCATATAAAATCTTTTAAGTGACTCTTATCAGGGATTTTTTAATCAATTTTGGCCCTAGTACCCAAAAAGTACACATGCTACCCCCATAATGAAAAGTAAGATGACAATGATTTGTATACAACCACTACCAGTACTGTAAGCAGTTTTACTTCATCAGAATATTGCCTAATAAAACAGGTGGAGAGGGTGTTTTTTCCTGGATAACCCCACTTTTCCCATTGCTACCTCAATGTAGAACCAGAACAGTCTCCACTACCCCCTCACTTGACCTGGCTCCTGTGGGAAAACCTACAACTTGGATGGAAGTACAGCCCAAGGAGCATCAGGACCCAGCCCTAAGCACGGGCCACTTGGAGAACGGCCACTCTTGCCCAACAGGGGCCCCAGGTCAACCAGGCTTGCGCACCTAACACCTTCCCGGCCCCTAAAAACTGTCCCGTAGTGTCACCCATGACAGTTGCCTGGGCCACTCAGTAACAATCATCTACCAAGGTTGCATTTGGAAACTAACTTTTAAACTTTTTTACTGGAATACAGTTAACAGTGTTGTGTTGGCCATATTAAACTTTTAACGTACTAAATGGTCTTCAGCTTTTCTTGCTTACATCAACAGCAAGTCAACCAACCCCACACCGTACCCTTTCCACCCCCAAAACAGGACCCACTGATCATTTATCTCCTAACCAACAGAATCTAAAACTTGTACCCTCAACGAATCTATTAACTGCCTCTACTGACTCATGTATCTGACGATACTTTCCCCTTTTACCAAAAATCTTCCTGATTTGGACCTGGTTACCATCTACACTATTCATTCCTCCCTGATCAACTAATTGAAGAAAACTTAAAGGAGACATGGAAGACAAGAACACCAACTATTTACATCAGGAATTATCCCTGTCTTGAAAGTGATGCAGGTAACTTAGAATTTTAAGCATTCAACTCCTTCCTATTTTCTGCTTTCTTAATCATGCTCAAAGACCTTTTTAATTAACTACCAGCTTGGCTAGTTGAGGTTACTGAAAATCTGATTTGCAGACTTTATTTTTCATTAGTGCATGTTCTCTCAGAGTCTTAAGATTCCAACTTCGGTTGGTTTCAGTATGTATGGACCAACGTGAGAACTCAAGAACAAAGCTGACAGGCAATTAAACATTCAGTACTAACAAATTTTTATATTGCTACATATAGGAAAGACTACTTATGACTAACATTTTACTCCATAGCATGTTTGTAACACTTACCATAGTCCAACCTAGTTAATAAACATATCAAATCTTGTTTACAATCATTTAACTCTCCAATAAAACCCTACTCCCTTTTAGAGTCTAATTCTCTCCTAAGGACCAGACAACCATGGGCCAAAATCCTTTTGGGGGAAAAAAACCATGTGACAACTTACAAAATGTATACAGCTGGAGCCATTCAGATTCTCTTTAGGCCTAATCCATTTATTACTGTACAGTGATGAAATACAGCAGACAGCATACAGTAATGTATCCACTAAATGCTCCCCAGGGAAAAAAGGAACCTAGTCAAATATATTTAGGAAACGCTTCATACTTCATCCTTTAACATACTTCATCCTTACTGACAACCACTGACCATTCACCTCTTGTGTAACTAAAACAGTTACTTAATCCCACAGGATGATTTTGATAAACTGTTTTATCATCACTCCCATACAACTCGGTCAAGTCTCTAAGGGCTTACTACTCACTCTTCATCATCATCATCGTCGTCGTCGTCATCATCATCTTCATCTTCATCAGCAGCAAGCTTTACTTTTTTCTTTAAAAAATAATTGGACACACACTCATCAGTAAGTGCTTATCCAAACTACTGAACTAAAGGCAAGAATATATTATGTGTTGTGCAGTAAATTACATCCATACCTGGGGAACCTTGCTACCACTTCCAGGGGCAGAACGCTTTCCAGATATACTTAGGAGTTTCACCTCCTCCTCCTCCTCTTCTTCTGACTCTGCATCTTCCTCCACAGCTAAAATAAATTTCTTTTATTAGCCACTACTAAAACTCAACAGCAAGAACTCAGAAAAAAAAAAACACTGCTTTTCTAGTTATAAATTACTAGGTTCCCACTTGAACCTATTACAGACAGGAGCACCAGAACTAAACATACTTTATAAAGTCCAAATTGGGAACAAGGCAACTGCAATAAGAAGAATAAACAGTGTAACATACCTACTAAGTGCTGTCCACTGATATGCACAGGCCCTGAACCACACTTCAACCGTAAGACCACAGGTGGTGTAATTTCAAAGCCCCCAAGAGAAACCTAAAAGAAATTATAAACCACTAAATATTGTGGAAAAAAATAAAAGGTTACACGTTTGGTATGAAATCTGTTCATAACTTTAAAATGTTTCTGAATAAGCAAACCCATCAGCCAAATGAACAAATCAGTGAGCCTGTTTTTTCATAAACAAGCAGCTACCACCATGTTCAAGAGTTATCAGTCAGCCCAGGGACAGTAAGAGTAACCTAAATGATAGCCACCTTAATGTGACGGAACTGGAATAAAATCTAATCAGACAAAATTAGACTAAAAGTACTAATGCGCCCTTACCGTTGGCTGTACAGACATTTTCAAAGTTGCCAGTGTTACTTTAATTGGACTGCCTTCATAATTCATCGCCTCTGCTTCAACAATGTGTAACTCATCCTTTGCTCCAGCCCCTAAACTGACCTGTAAAGACAAAAACAGTGCTTCAACTTTCTACAAGCCCTGCAAACTAGTTGTTTGTAAAAGCAGACAATTATAACCTTTCATTATGACCACTGGCCAGAGAAACTGACTTGGGCACAATGCTGTCTTCAAGTTTTATGTGACTAAGATTCAGTAAATCTAAACACAGAAAAACACATTTGATAACACATATGTTTATGTCATCACACATGCAATGTTTAAGTCACCTAACATTTATTAGACACTTACAACTTAGGTTGTAGGCTATAGGCTGTCTGTGGGGAACAAAGTAATATCTATATCTATCCCTCTCTTAAAAGGCTTTTTAATCCAACTGAAGAAGTGTACACAAATAAGGAAAGCTGAACAGTGTGACTGGACTTTACAATTGCCAAGTGGTAAAGAGGCCAAGTTTCCTGTCACACATTTAGAAAATCAAGTATGTACAATTACTCAGAAAAACACTATTATAAAGTATTAAGCCACACTTAAGTATTAACAACTAAAAGGCTGAAATCAAGAAAGGTTATTTAATTTATTTTGAAGTTTAAGTACCGTTCTTAAAGATAACTGGTGCTCATTTTCATCATTATCCACCTTGAAGTGATAATCTCTGTCAGCCTTTAGTTCACAACCTGTAAATTAAGAACAAAACCAACTGTAACAAGGAGAAAAGTAACACTGAAACTCAGTGTGTGTAACTTAAGCATTAACTTGTAAAGGAATTTTTACTATTCTAGCTACCAAAAAGGAAGAGGTACCACTCCCTGGATTTTTTGATCACAAGTTTATCAACATCAAATAACATCCATACAGAGCATTATAAATTCCACTTTCCCCCTATACTATTTAATTCTCAATTACATAGTCTCAGAAATAGGATCAAAAATTTAGTAAAGCTGGAATTCAAACCCATCCTAACAATGTTGATAAAATCCCACTATTTAAAAAAGTTGATTACCTACCAAAATTCCCAAAAAAAGTGCCAACCAAATTTATAAGTGGCAAGAGTTACACAAACACCTACATCAACAGCTTGTATTTGTAGCAGAAAACTACAAATGTAGAACTAAACTCCTTACAGGGGTCAACATTCCACTTTTGAGGTGTCAGAAATCATGCACATTAAACTCTGCTCAGAAGTTAAAACATGGAAATATGTTAAGGATATTTCTAATAGAGTTGACATAAAAATTTTGATAGAAATAGATCTGAAACGCTGCCTTAACGTATACAGTGCATGTTACTACTATCATTCATGAATAGGCAATTATTTGAAATACCATCAGAATTAAATTTTAAATAGTTCTATTTAACTACCATCTAACAGTTACTGGAAGAGATGCCTCAGAGCCTGACACAAGGAAATGGCGTCAACAATTAAGTTTAGTGAGACTGAAAAACCAAGAAAGACCCTTAGCATGGTACACTGTGCCTGAGAGGGAAATCCCCAAAACACAAGGCTGCCTTCGCTGGTCTCCCTCTACCGCCCCAAATCAACTGTAATGCAATAGTTCTGGAAGCAAGGATCGTCTAATTTTCCTTAAGCCGCTTCTAAGTTCAGTACCACATCTGTAAAGTGGGCGCGGTGAAATTAGAAAAAGGATTCTCTAAACGAGTACTACCAACATAGATGTTAAGCACTGAACAAAGACCTCCAGAGTCCTGGCGCTACCAAACACTTCACCTAACATTTCCCGCCCACCAGCCTCAATTAAGCCCTAAGTCGCCAGGCTTGGGGGGTGACAAGACACCAGAAAGCCCCGGATGTAGCGCCCACACCCCCTCCTCCCAACCACGTGGCAACCACGTGCTCCCAGCGGTCGCGGCCTTCTCACGCCCGCCTGGGCTGCACCTCCCGTCCCCGCGTAACCGGCCGAAGCAACGGGACCGAGTCTTGGCCCTACAGTCCTGACCCTGAGGCCCGATGACAACGCCATGCTCAATCCATCCTCTCGTTCAGAAAGGAGGCTCAGGCCTCACACTCCGAAAACACACAACCTCCTGCACCACCAACCCGGAGATCAGCATCAGGCACCCGCCCAGAATCAGAAGCCTACCAACTCACAAAACCCCAAGAATAACTAGCCGGAGTTCTACCATGGGCCCCGGCTAACGCCAAACTCTCAACCTGTCGCTCCCAAGTTACTTCAGGCCCTAGGCCCCGACCGCTCATGCTCCAGCCTTCAGGCCGCACCTCCTTCCCATGCTCTTCCCCTCTCTCCGTGCTGCCGGCTCGACTCTCCTGGATCCCCATACCTCAGGCTGGAAGATCCTGGCAGCTCGCTTCCGACTCCCTCAGACCTCCAGCCTGCATAGTTTTCTCCGCCAACCCAGGCCTCAACATGATTACACTCCCCCATCAAAGCCTCCAGGCCCTCCGCGGCCTCGCTCCAACCCCCCAGCTGTTACCGAAAAGATAGTTCTGGGGCCTCAAGGGGCTCATGTCCATGTCCATTGAATCCTCCATGGGTTGGCAGCACGCACTTATGTGGGAGAGAAGCCGGACGGAATTAAACGACTACTACTCAAGCCAGCAGCCGCGCAGGACGGAATCACACCAGGGAAAGGACGCGGGCTCCCCGCGTACATATATAGCACCCTGGAGATCTCGCGAGAGTTCCTCAAGTCCCGTTTCCGCGCGCGTGCTCCGGTGCACCCGCCCCTCCCGGTCGCTCTCGCGCGCAAGCGCTCTTCAACCTCACTCCTTTCTAGTTCGCCCCCCACCTCCTCCAGGTACTCCGCGGGCTCCCACCGAGCACGCGCACTTGTACCTCGGCCCCACCCCTCCGCAGCAGCTGCGTCCCGTGCGCAGGCGTGCTTCCCCGGGTAGCGCGCGATCCCCCCTCCCTTCAAGCCTTCCACGTCCTCTCCCGCTCTGGCGCGCGGGCCTTGCGCCAAAAGCCTGCGCAGCCCACCCAGCAAAATGGCGCCGGCAACGCTGAGCTGTGTTAGGCACTGGAGGGCGAGCTGGTTGTGGGTCGGAGAGCTGCTCCATTCACCTTTCTCCATCCCCTCGTGCCTCGCAGGCCTCCACACAGGCGTAACCACTGCGGGTTTTTATTTGACTTGCCTGAAGGCCTGGGCTCAGAATTCATTGTTTCCCTAAAGTTAAAGCTTGTGGTTCCACATACAGTGAACTATGGAATATCATCTGTTGGAGAGAAAAGATATAGCTGCTGGTCACTCATTCAACTGTTTTTAATCGCCCTGTCCTTTCTGAGGAAACATCTCCGAAGTTGTCATTCATTATGTCATTCGGAGGCAAAAAGGGACTGAATCGGCCTATTCCTCATGAGCACGGCAGGAACCAAGTCTGAGTGATTTCTCCAGACCGAAGGTTTTAAACTGCTATTCCCCGAAGCCTCAGGGTTAAGAATCCGCCTGCAACTCAGGAGACGCCGGTTCCATCCATGGTCAGGATGATCCCTTAGTGTAGGAAATGGAAACCCATTCTAGTGTTCTGCTGTGGGAAATTCCAGGGATAGAGGAGCCTGGCGAGCTGCAGTCCAAAGGGTCGCGAAGACTCGGACACGTCGGAGTGCGCACTGTAAGATCCCGTGAGATATGTGTGACTATCCCCACTTCTCAGATAAGGAAACCAGCCGGTGCCCAAACAAATGAGGTGATTACTGACAGGGTTCTCTAGCTCTAAGTTCAATACTAACATCCATCTAAAACAGCTCGCAGGATTATATGAGGGTGCATATATGAGACCCTCATTGTATGAGGGTCTGAGGCAGTGCACTTAGTCTTTAGTCTTTAACATTCCTGAGAAGATTCTGACCTGTAAAGAAGGCATAAGACTTGTAAGAAATGCCTATTAATTAGTCTCTTTGGAAGTAAGCCGGGATATGAGCATCTCAAGCTACGCTTTGACAAACTGAGGACCACCGCTCCCGCAACCACAGCCCCTGGACACTTTCCTAGGATTCCCCTAGTTATCTTTTTTATGTCAACAGATCAAATAATAGAGAAGTGCTGTAAGGAATAAAAGTAGTGGCAGTAATTCCCTACCCTCTTTTTTTTCTGAATACAATCTACTTGAGATAAACTGTGATGCACATAAACCGATTACTAACAGAACATTTCTAAATTTGGAGAAATCAATGCTTACACTATGTGAATGGACTAAGCTGTTCCCCTCCTTTTCCCTGCCCCCAGATGAAGAAAAGTCTTCACCAGCCTGGTTCTTGGATCTTTTAAAATGCAGAGTGTGAGCAATTGCTAGAGAAAAAACTGAGAAAGGCTGATAGAAGAGAGGACAGGCCTGTGGCTGAGGAGGATTTAGACATTTAGAATGAGGATGTCTCAAGAGAAGAGCTACAGGATGGTGGAGAAGGAATTAATGTCTTCTGCTGCTGCTGCTGCTGCTAAGTCACTTCAGTTGTGTCCGACTCTGCGACCCCATAGACAGCAGCCCACCAGGCTCCCCCATTAAGCCTGCTCAAACGAGTTGGAACCACTTCGTAATTTCTGGATTCTGGACCATGATTATTCAATACAACTCTGCACAGAGCCCGTACCATTTGGGAGCCATAGCCCATGTTATATAAATACATTTTCTCTTTCAATATTGCAGGCACTTAGTCTAGATATGATCTCATGGAATAGATAGATATGATCTCAACTGATTTTAAAAAAACACTTTTTGCATTTCTCAGACTTAAAAATGTAATGAATACTCATCTTTTAAATAAATCAGAAGTATTTAAACTTAAGCAGGTAAAAAACTAAACTGCCCCTCTTCTCATATCCCCATTCCTATTCCCTAAGGTTAATCAGTGTTAGTAGTTGAGTGACTGTACTTCTAGACTATATATGGGGAGAAGGGAAGGATTTCATAGTTGTGGGGGGGGGAGGTTTGGTATATTAACACATATGATCCATATATTGCTCAACTTGGGGTTTTTTTAATATTTATTTTTGGCTGTGCTGGGTCTTTGTAACTGTGCTGACTTTTCTCTAGTTGTGGCGAGTGGGAGACACTCTAGTTGCAGTGAATGGTCTTCTCATTGCGGTGACTTCTCTTGTTGCAAGCAGTGGGCTCTTAGGGTGCAGGGGCTTCAGTAGATGCAGCCCGTGGGCTTGGTATTTTTGGGTCCCAGGTTCTAGCTGCTACTGCTGCTAAGTCACTTCAGTTGTGTCCGACTCTGTGTGACCCCATAGACGGCAGCCCACCAGGCTCCCCCGTCCCTGGGATTCTCCAGGCAAGAACACTGGAGTGGGTTGCCATTTCCTTCTCCAATGCAGGAAACTGAAAAGTGAAAGTGAAGTTGCTCAGTCGTGTCCGATTCTTAGCGACCCCATGGACTGCAGCCTACCAGGCTCCTCTGTCCATGGAATTTTCCAGGCAAGAGTACTGGAGTGGGGTGCCATTGCCTTCTCCCCCAGGTTCTAGAACCCAGGCTTAATAGGGTGCATGGGCTTAGTTGCTCCATAGCACATGAGATCTTTGCAGGTATATTCTTTACTGCTGAGCCACCAGGGGTTTCCCATATATATTCTTATGGATATCTGAAAAGAACGTGGGGTGGATACCGGGGAGGCCACTTCAGAGTACGTCTTGTCTCAGTGTGTGTGTGCATGCTAAATTGCTTTAATCGTGTCTGACTCTTTGCAACCCTATGGATCGTTGCCTGCCAGGCTCCTCTGTCCATGGGATTCTCCAGGCAAGAATACTGGAGTTGGTTGCCATGCCCTTCTCCTGGGGATCTTCCCTACCCAGGAACCTGCATCTATTAAGATACACTTGTTGTTGGTTGAGTCTATTAATCTAAACAATAACAATAGCAACCAGTTTTTAAGTACTTTCTATGAGCCAATCACCATATTAAACACTTCCTGTGCATCACCTCATATAATTTCACTACAGTTCTTTGGGGCTGTAACTATTTTAATCTATGTATTCATCTGTAAGGAGTGCTTTAACAATACAACACAGACTGGGTGCGCTTCAACAAGAAAAATTCAGTGTCTCAAGGTTCTGGAGGCTGAGATCAGGGTGTTGGCAGGGCTGGTCCCTTGGTTTTTATAAGCATCTTCTGATTTCTGCCTTCATCTTCACATAGTATTCTCCCTTTGTGTCTTTCTTTGTTTCTATGTCCAAATTTCCCCTTTTAATAAGATTGCTGGTTGTACTGGATTAGAGACCTACCCTACTGCAGTATGACCTCATTTTAACTTAATTTACTACATCTGTATTATATTCCCAAACAAGATCCCATTCTGAAGTACTGGGGGCTAACACTTGGACATGTGAGTTCTGGGAGGTCACAATTCAACTCATAACTCTTCTCATTTTGCAGATGTGAAAACAGGGTTAAATAGGTTAAGTAACTTCCAAAACCCAAAGCTAATGAAAGGGAGAGTGAAACCTCTGCTTGCCTCCTATGTCTGTGTGTTTACCTCTCCACTGTTGGACAAATAATCATCGCCCAAGAGACTATGCTTTCTATGTAGGAGGTGGGACTGTTTAACTCAGCACATATTCCTTTATTACATTCACCTGTTAGACATGAAGACAGATGCTTTCTTATAAATTCATAGAGCAGAGATACATACAATTGATTTATTGGCGTTCACTGCCTCTCTCCCACCTCCCTCGTATGGGCCTAGTCCACCTGCCCAAAGATTCTGAGAAATTTGTCTTTGCACTAAGAAATTTACTTCTTACTGTGTCACTCTGGCATTATCTGAAAACTTAATAAAGATTTGACTTCCCTGGTGGCTCAGATGGTAAAGCGTCTGTCTACAATGCGGGAGACCTGGATTCGATCCCTGGGTCAGGAAGATTCCCTGGAGAAGGAAATGGCAACCCACTCCAGTACTCTTGCCTAGAAAATCCCATGGATGGAGGAGCCTGGTGCAGGCTACTGTCCATGGGGTTGCAAAGAGTTGGACACGACTGAGTGACTTCAGTTTCATTTATTTTGTTGAACTATATTTCATCAAAAAAGACACCATGCAAAAACTGCAATATAAAATTGGAGGCTGATCGAGGAATGAGCCTAAACTGCCATCTCTCCCACTAACTTTCTATTATCAGATATTTTAAATCCATCCTCTCATTATGTACTTACTTGAAACATCCACCTTTGGAGAGGAGAGGGGCAGAGTTTCATAGGAGATAATGTGAGAGCCATTCCAGGTAGGGGTGATGATAGCACCAAACTGTGCTATGGGTTTCAAGATGTGCTCAAACAGTCCTGAGTGGAGAAACTGTGCTGCAGCTGAGGCTCACACGCATTAGAAGAAAGGACTTTCCTTTCACTGACTGCCACTATTTAACGTTACCATGTTTCATTGTGTTTACATGTGAGTTCCTTGTAGGTAGGGAATTAATTTTAATTTTGTGTGCACCCCCAATCTAATGGCTAAAATGAAGGAAGAGAAGGAAGGGCTAGGAAATATTAATGCCGCTACACTAAGGTTGCCCTAAAGCAGCTCATGATATTTGAGTCCTCTATCTGTTTCCTAGGTGTAATTATTTTTTCCTGTTTTTTTTTCTTTTTCCTGGCATACCATATGACAATAATTAGAATAATTAATAACAACATCCACAAACTAATCCCTTTTCAAGAATGTTGCTGTTGAGTCACTAAGTTCTTCCTGTCCAACTCTTATCAGATCTTCCTGTCTCTGATCTTTTAATCCTGTTCCTTCTAGTTCCTGGGCAATCAGCCTTTTGTCACTGCCTGTGAGTATTTTTATTTCCTTGCATGAGACCTTTTTGTTGTCCACATAAAGTGGGCGACTAACAGCACCATCCAAAGATCTGCCCATTGGGAAGATTCTCCCTCTCCACTGTCTTTCAGAGTCACCTCTGAGTGGAGGTGTTGTGTGACAGCCATCCATTTCCAGCTTGCACTAACATGCTGAGTTGACCCATCTATAAACCAGCCCAGGGTTTTCTCTCGTAGTCAGCTTGTTTTAGGGAGCCTCCCAAGAAGCCATAGTTACAAGCACTGGTGCACTGGACGTAGGTGATATGGAGTTAGCCATCTATTCAAATAACTTGCTTGTGCGCCTTGAACCCACTTCACCCTAATCCTGGATGTGTTAACTTTCATTGTGCAGTGGAGTGCAGTGGCTCAGATGATAAAAAAAATCCGCCTGCAATGCGGGATGCCTGGGTTTGATCGCTGGGTTGGGAAGATCCCCTGGAGGAGGGCATGGCAACCCACTCCAGTATTCTTGCCTGGAGAATCCCCATGGACAGAGAAGCCTGGCAGGCTGCAGTCCATGGGGTCACAAACAGTCAGACACGACTGAATGACTAAGCACACAGCACAGCTGTGTCTCCCAAGTTTTATGATTTAGTGGGTCTAACAGTGATTTGACCCTGCAATCAGATGTTGTGCAGACACTCAGTTGTGTCTGACTCTTTGCAACCCCATGGACTGCAGCACAACAGGCTTCCCTATCCTTCACCATCTTCCCATCACGGGACTTCACCATCATGGGAGTTTGCTTAAATTCATGTCCGTTGGGTCAGTGATGCCACCCAGCCATCTCATCCTCTGTCATCCCCTTCTCCTCCTGCCTTCAATCTTTCCCAGCATCAAGGACTTTTCCAATGAGTCAGTTCTTCGCATCAGGTGGCCAAAGTATTGAAGCTTCAGCTTCAGCATCAGTCCTTCAAATGAATATTCAGAACTGATTTCCTTTAGGACTGATTGGTTTGATCTCCTTGCAGTCCAAGGGACTCTCAAGAGTCTTCTCCAACACCACAATTCAAAAGCATCAATTCTTCAGCGCTCAGCTTTCTTTATAGCCCAACTCTCACATCCATACATGATGACTGGAAAAACCATAGGTTTGACTATGTAGACCTTTGTCGGCCAAGTAATGTCTCTGCTTTTTAATACTCTGTCTAGGTTGATCATAGCTTTTCTTCCAAGGAATAAGCGTCTTTTAATTTCATGGCTGCAGTCACCATCTGCAGTGATTTTGGAGCCCCCAAAAAAGAAAGTCTGTCACTGTTTCCATTGTTTCCCCATCTATTTGCCACAATGATGGTGAAAAAGGATAGTGAAAAAGCTGGCTTAAAACCCAACATTCAGATACTCAGTCTTTCCCGGGACACAGTAGCACTGCAGAAGCCATTCTTTGAGTGGTTCTCTACTGCAGACTGCTTGCCCTCGCTCCAGCACCCTAGGGGTCTGCATTGTGTTTCTCCCATAAAGCTTGTCAGGAACTTCTCATCTGTACCACAGATGATACTCCAGGCTTAGTGCCCATTTGGGTAATTCTATCCACCTTGCCTTTGCATCACCACCTGGTCCAGGAGAAGAGCCAGTCCTGAGTTTCTTAGTGTCTCTTACTGAGTTTCTTACAGTGTCTCCCTTATGAATACATCTGTATCACTTAATGAAAGGAAGAACCTCTGCCCTCCCTTTCATCTGATCATCTGGTGTCTTACATAATGAGTTTTGCAATTTCTTCCTCAGTATCATCCTTTAACACAACTGCATTTATGTAAGCCATAATTTTTCCCCCCAAAGTTTCAGGAATCACCCCAGCTGGAGCTGCTCCAGGAACCTTGCTAAGGTACTGATTCCTAGGCTGTGAAAAGATCCTGTTTATCAACAAACTTTATATTCACCTCTCATTCCTTAAAATCCATTGTCAGTGGATTTTTCTTCCCGGTTCTAGGCCATGTAACTTCTTCAGGGAATAATCCCTTTTCTTTCCTATCAGATCTGGCCCATGCTGTGACTTGACTCTAGTCACTGGCCTAATAGCCAGTGGGGGAGTTGGGGACAGATGTGGGGGAGGGAAAGTATCATCTTGAAAGGCATCCACCTTGGTCAGAACCTATGTCATCTTCAGGCAAGGGGATTCCAGCAAGGGGCAGTGGAACACTCCTGCGCACCCGTGGCTTCAGAGGAAGCTGGAGTGCCTCTGAGGTCAAACATAGTCTCCTCAGGTATTACCACTCCAGGTCTTGGGGGCCCATTTCTTCCCTCTCATGACTCAAGAGATTTAGAGAGTCTACAAATATACTGTTACTAATAAGGCCTAGACCCAGTCTTTTAGCATGGTATGCCCATGGTTGAAGTTACATTTAAACCTCACACGAAGGCTTATGGCTCTCCCCACGTCCTTAATTGGTAATTGGCCAACCTGAGGTTATCATTTCCTTCCTTCAGGGTGCATAATTGGCACAGACATATTCATCAGCCGACAGAGCCCCCCGATTGGTTCCCTAACCTGTGGAACAAAAGCTATTATGGGAGAAAAAGCCAAGTGGAAGTCACCATATCTGCCTCTACTTAATTCAGTTCAGTCGCTCAGTCGTGTCCGACTCTTTGCGACCCCATGAATCGCAGCACGCCAGGCCTCCCTGTCCATCACCAACTCCCAGTGTTCACTCAGACTCACGTCCATCAAATCCATGATGCCATTCAGCCATCTCAACCTCTGTCGTCCCCTTCTCCTCCTTCCCCCAATCCTTCCCAGCATCAGAGTCTTTTCCAGTGAGTCAACTCTTCGCATGAGGTGGCCAAAGTATTGGAGTTTCAGCTTCAGCATCATTCCTTCGAAAGAAATCCCAGGGCTGATCTCCTTCAGAATGGACTGGTTGGATCTCCTTGCAATCCAAGGGACTCTCAAGAGTCTTCTCCAACACCACAGTTCAAAAGCATCAATTCTTCAGCACTCAGCCTTCTTCACAGTCCAACTCTCACATCCATACATGACCACTGGGAAAACCATAGCCTTGACTAGACGGACTTTTGTTGGCAAAGTAATGTCTCTGCTTTTCAATATGCTTTCTAGGTTGGTCATAACTTTTCTTCCAAGGAGTAAGCATCTTTTAATTTCATGGCTACAGTCACCATCTGCAGTGATTTTGGAGCCCAGAAAAATAAAGTCTGACACTGTTTCCACTGTTTCCCCATCTATTTGCCATGAAGTGATGGGACCGGATGCCATGATCTTCATTTTCTGAATGCTGAGCTTTAAGCCAACTTTTTCACTCTCCTCTTTCACTTTCATCAAGAGGCTTTTTAGTTCCTCTTCACTTTCTGCCATAAGGGTGGTGTCATCTGCATATCTGAGGTTATTGATAGTTCTCCCAGCAATCTTGATTCCAGCTTGTGCTTCTTCCAGCCCAGCGTTTCTCATCATGTACTCTGCATAGAAGTTAAATAAGCAGGGTGACAATATACAACCTTGACGTACTCCTTTTTCTATTTGGAACCAGTCTGTTGTTCCATGTCCAGTTCTAACTGTTGCTTCCTGACCTGCATGCAGATTTCTCAAGAGGCAGGTCAGGTGGTCTGGTATTCCCATCTCTTTCAGAATTTTCCACAGTTTATTATGATCCACACAGTCAAAGGCTTTGGCATAGTCAATAAAGCAGAAATACATGTTTTTCTGGAACTCTCTTGCTTTTCCATGATCCAGTGGATGTTGGCAATTTGATCTCTAGTTCCTCTGCCTTTTCTAAAACCAGCTTGAACATCTGGAAGTTCATGGTTCATGTATTGCTGAAGCCTATCTTGGAGAATTTTGAGCATTACTTTACTAGCAAATGAGATGAGTGCAATTGTGCAGTAGTTTGAGCATTCTTTGGCATTGCCTTTCTTTGGGATTGGAATGAAAACTGACCTTTTCCAGTCCTGTGGCCACTGCTGAGTTTTCCAAATTTGCTGGCATATTGAGTGCAGCACTTTCACAGCATCATCTTTCAGGATTTGAAAGAGCTCAACTGGAATTCCATCATCTCCACTAGCTTTGTTCATAGTGATGCTTTCTAAGGCCCACTTGACTTCTCATTCCAGGATGTCTGGCTCTAGATGAATGATCACACCATCGTGATTATTTGGGTCGTGAAGATCTTTTTTGTACGGTTCTTCTCTGTTTTCTTGCTACCTCTTCTTAATATCTTCTGCTTCTGTTAAGTCCATACCATTTCTGTCCTTTATCGAGCCCATCTTTGCATGAAATGTTCCCTTGGTATCTCTAATTTTCTTGAAGAGATCTCTAGTCTTTCCCATTCTGTTGTTTTCCTCTATTTCTTTGCATTGATCGCTGAAGATGGCTTTCTTATCTCTTACTATTCTTTGGAACTCTGCATTCATTAGGTTCAGATAAATCCAGAAGACACAAGTAAGTCTCTTGGGCAAGGGGCTTGGGTGCCTATGGTCCCTAATGCCACTTCCTTGTTCCTTTCTCTCAATCTGCTTTATAGACACAGTCATATCTCTTGCCCCATCTGTTCTTCTATAACCTTGACACTCCCCCATGAAGAAGCCAAATCTATGTATTCTGCCCCCTTTTGAACCTGCACCTTGACCAACAGAGTAAGGCAGAGTGATGTCATGTGACTTCCAAGGCTCTTGAGGCTCTCACTCTTGGAAGCTGCCACCTTACCTTGGGAAAGCTGTGGAATGGCCTACACAGAGAAGAGCAGAGGACCAGCCCGTAGTCCTGGGTATGCTCCAGCCAACAGCCAGCACCAACTTGCCAGTCATGTGACTGAGCCAAACTGAAGGTCCCTCCTCCAGGCCCCAGTCAAGTTTCCCAGCTGACTCTTCCAACAGGAGACGAGCCGTTGTTACTGAGCCTGGCCCAAAGAGTAAATCATGAGCAAAACTAAGTTATTGCTATTTTAAGCCATGAAGTTTTGGTGTGGTTAGTTACATAGCAATAGATAACTGCTCTACTCATCCAGGGCCCTGAAAGGTCATGGAGAAGAGACATCCTCTCATCATGGAGATGTCTAAGTAGTGTACCTGGTTGTACATTCTGCCTAGAAAAAGAAATGGTCAGGAGTACAGACGTGCAATGATTCATGATTTGGACTTGGAGTGGGGGCAACTAGAAAAATGGTGCTAAGGAAATCTGAGGCATAGATATGTGGACAGACCTCTCTGAACGGGCACAGGATATTTAGATGAATACTTACTACTAAGCAACCTAAGGGAAAAAGAATCTTAATTATCATATGAGTCTGCCAATGTCAGTCAGCCTCTATCTCCAGTGATCCCATCCCTGCTGAAAAAGCTCATTAAAAAGACAAAAAAGGCCAAACTGGCAGAAACAGAGGCTGTGCATGGGCTTGGCAACATGGAATTCTATAGCCCAAACTGCCAGTAGCAAAGATTAGCAATGAGCTTCTTACAACTTATTTCCCAGAGGAATGAACAAGTCGTATGATGTTAGAAATAATTTACATTGTTTTTATGGGTCAGTCCATATTGGAAGGGATAGCACTTTTTTCTCACTGGATTGGACTCTTCACTTTGTATGTAGATTTGCCTTCCTGGCCCACAATGCTTCTGCCCCAATCAAACTCGGACTTACCCCAATCAAATCAGGACTTCCCTGGTGGCTCAGACAGTAAAGCATCTGCCTACAATGCGGGAGACCCGGGTTCAATCCCTGGGTCAGGAAGATCTCCTGGAGAAGGAAATGGCAACTCACTGCAGTATTCTTGCCTGGGAAATCCCATGGACGGAGCAGCTGGGTAGGCTACAGTCCATGGGGTTGCAAAGAGTCGGACACGACGGAGCGACTTCACTTGCCTTCCCTGCCCACAATGCTTCTGCCCCAATCAAACTCGATAAATGGAACAGACTTTTTCACTGTCATAGCATTCCACAGTGCATTGCTTCAGACCAAGGAACTTACATTAGAGCAAATGAAGTGTGATAGTGGATTCCTGTACCTAGAACGCACTGGTCCCCCATCTGGCCTTGTGAAGATGCAGTCACATTCTCAGCAGATGGTAACATCTGGTGGGGCTGGAGTAATGTCCTCCATGATGTGTCCAATCAGTGGTTAACGTGTAGCCAGGATTCACGGAAATCCAGAGTGAAAATTAAAAAATGATAATCACAAGAAAAGCTTCTCCCTGGACTTCCCTTGTAGTCCAGTGGCTAAGACTCTGTGCTCCGAAGGCAGGGGGCCTGGGTTCGATCCCTGATCAGGGAACTAGATCCCACGCGCTGCAACTGTGCATTTGCAAACTGCAGCTAAAAGATCCTGCATGCCACGATGAAGAGCGAAGGGCCCAAGTGCTGCAACTAAGTCCGGTGAGGTCAAATAAACAAATATTTTTAAACATTATAAAAGATTTAAAGAAAAGAAAAGCCGCTCCTAGTTCTACCCCCAGGGCTTCCCTGGTGGCTCAACGGGAAAGAATCTGACTGCTAATGCAGGAGACGCACATTCAATCCCGGGTTGGGAAGGTCGCCTGAAGAAGGAAATGGCCACCCACTCCAGTATTCTTGCCTGGGAAATCCCATGGAGAGAGGAACCTGGTGTGCTGCAGTCCATGAGGTTGCAAAAGACTTGGACATGACTTAGTGATGTCATGAACAACAACAAATTTCTACCCCTAATGATGTCTGATAATAAAGGACAGAAATGGGATGGATCTAACAGGAGCAGAAGATATTAAGAAGAGGTAGCAAGAATACACAGAGGGATTATAAAAAAAAAAATCTTCATGATCTGGATAATCACAATGGTATGATCACTCACCTAGAGCCAGAAATCTTGGAGTCCGAAGTCAAGTGGGGGGTTAGAAAGCATCACTACGAACAAAGCTAGTGGAGGTGATGGAATTCCAGTTGAGCTATTTCAAATCCTAAAAAATGGTGCTGTGAAAATGTTGCACTCAATATGCCAGCAGATTTGGAAAACTCAGCAGTGGCCACAAAACTGGAAAAGGTCAGTTTTCATTCCAATCCCAAAGAAAGACAATGCCAAAGAATGTTCAAACTACTGCACAATTTCACTCATCTCACATGCTAGCAAAGTAATGCTCAAAATTCTCCAAGAGAGGCTTCAACAGTACGTGAACTGAGAATGTCCAGATGTTCAAGCTGGATTCAGAAAAGGCAGAAGAAACAGAGGTCAAATTGCCAACATCCATTGGATCATAGAAAAATCAAGAGAGTTCCAGAAAAACATCTACTTCGGCTTTATTGACTATACCAAAGCCTTTGACCGTGTGGATCACAACAAACTGTGGAAAATTCTTCAAGAGATGGGAATACCAGACCACCTGACCTGCCTCCTGAGAAATCTGTCTGCAGGTCAAGAAGTAACATTTAGAGCCGGACAAGGAACAACTGAATGATTTCAACTTGGGAAAGGAGTACGTCAAGGATGTATATTGTTACCCTGCTTATTTAACTCATTTAACTTAACTTATATGTGAAATGCTAGGTTGGATGAAGTACAAGCTGGAATCAAAATGGCAGGGAGAAATATCAATAACCTCAGATATGCAGATAATACTGCCCTTACGGCAGAAAGTGAAGAACTAAAGAGCCTCTTGATAAGAGTGAAAGAGGAGAGTGAAAAAGCTGGCTTAAAACTTAACATTCAAAAAACTAAGATCATGGCATCTGGTCCCATTACTTCATGGCAAATAGATGGGGAAACAATGGAAACAGAGACAGACTTTCTTTTCTTGGGCTCCAAAATCACTGCAGATGGTGACAGCAGCCATGAAATTAAAAGACGCTTGTTCCTTGGAAGACAGATTATGACCAACCTAGACAGCATATCAAAAAGCAGAGACATAACTTTGCCGACAAAGGTCCATCTAGTCAAAGCTATGGTTTTTCCAGTAGTCATGTATGGATGTGAGAGTTGGACTATAAAGAAAGTTGAGTGCCGAAGAACTGATGCTTTTGAACTGTGGTGTTGGAGAAGACTCTTGAGAGTCCCTTGGACTGCAAGGAGATCAAACCAGTCAGTCCTAAAGGAAATCAGTTCTGAATATTCATTTGAAGGACTGATGCTGAAGCTGAAGCTCCAACACTTTGGCCACGTGATGCAAAGAACTGACTCACTGGAAAAGTCCTTGATGCTGGGAAAGATTGAAGGCAGGAGGAGAAGGGGACGACAGAGGATGAGGTGATTGGATGGCATCACCAACTTGATGGACATGAGTTTGAGCAAGCTCTGGGAGTTAGTGATGGACAGGGAAGCCTGGTGGGCTACAGTCCATGGGGTCTCAAAGAGTCGGACATGACTGAGCGACTGAACTGAACTGAACTGAGTGATCCCTAGTAAATTTTTTGCTTCTCATTCCCTTAACTTTGGGTTTTGCTGGTCTAGAGGCCTCAGTTCTAAGGAAGGAATGCTTCCCCCAGGGTTTATAGCAATGAGTCCATTAAACTGGAAATTGAGACTGCTGCCTGGCCACTGAGGGCTCTTCAGGCAAAACAGGGTTTTCTGTACTGGCTAGGGTGATTGATCTGGACTATCAAAGTGAAATTGGGTTGCTAGTACACAATAGAGTAAGGAGGACTATGTCTGGAATGCAGTCATTCCCCTGGGAAGCATCTTAGTTCTCTCCTGTTCTGTGAAAACTGCCACAACTCAGGAACTCAGTGCCTACATTACAGGATATCAAAGGCAGAGCATGACTTAGCTGGTAACCCAAAATATGGGCCTTGGTATCTCTTTTTTGATGGAGGGTTACCGTGCTTTTATTGTATAAGGGGTAACTGCGATATGTTAGCCAGAAGTATGATTTTACTGTTGTCTTTCCTTGGATGGTAAATATGGTTAATAGACATGGGTGAACTGCAGTAATTTTTAATATGACTCAATTTATCTTTTACTATTTCAAGCACACACATAAAAAAAATTTATTTAGTGTTTCTGAAATTTAAATTTAACTGGATGTCCTGGAAATTCCCTGGCAGTCCATTGGTTAGAACTCTGAACTCTGTGTTCCCATTACAGGGGGCCTGGGTTCAATCCCTGGTCAAGGAACAAAGATCCCATAAACCACAAGGGGTGGCCTAAAAAAAAAAACAAGAAACCAAAACCAAAGCAAAAAAAAAATGTATTTCCTGTATTTTTATTTGCAAAATCTGGCAGTTTTAATTGAGGAATAACAAATAGTGATGTCACTTAGATTAGCTATGTAAGTAACTGGTCATTCATCCTGCCTAGAGAAAGACATGACCTGGGATACAGACCTACAGTGATTCGTGGATAGCTAATTGTTTGGTAGAATTAGACAAATTATCAATTTTGATCTCTAATGAAATAATAGGTTCAGATCATGATCTCAAGGGACGCTTAAATCATTAGGTAGAATGTTAGTGAGAATCTTTATAATGGAGGGACCAGGACCGTACCACCTGAACCCACTGGTCAATCTTAGATTCTCTGAAAGTAGATAGCGGACCCTGGATGCATCAGAATGTGAGGCAACCGGACATGCATGAAGAGGCCCGTGAGCTCCCTCCCATTGCCAACACACAGGCAAAACCCGAATCTAATCAGGTCTGTAGAATACCTACTGGTTTTCAGGAAATACTGGATAGCGAATAATAGAACAAGACAGAGAATTTCAAAAGAAAGCAATCAGGCAAATCCATAATGTGAAGCATTTTACACTTAAAAAATAATTTGGTTTCTCCTATAAATCAAACCATGAAAAGGAAAAGTAGGGGCAGTATTGAAATAAAATAAGAGACTTGTGAGACCAAAGACCTGAGCATGTGGGCTTTGTTTGGATTCTGAATCAAATAAACCAGCTCTGAAAGAGCATCTCTGACTACTGATTAGTATTGGCTACCTGATGACCAATTGAAGAAATGAGGTCTGTAATCACAAGTTTTATGCATATTGCTATTTCTTTTTTTCTCCTTCTTTTTTACTTACTATATTATATAGAGCAAGTTAAGATATCTGATACAGAGCTGTCGTAAACTTTATAATTTAGCACTTAGATAACAGGATATCAATACACGGTCATACCAGAAGAAGAATAAACATCACTTGGAGATGGATGCAGTGAGATTTGGCTTTTCTTTTTAGCCTAAGCTGAGTTTTGTTTGTATGGGTCTAAGTCCATTGGGGGAGTATACTGGTTTTCATTATTATTTTTGTTTGCAAGACTTATTGACAGAAGACTATATATGGATGCTGTATCACCAAAGGGGTGGACTGTAGCAGGTATTAGAGCTTGGCCCATTCAGCTCCATTCCAGTCACTTTGTATTATGTCTTGATGCCGGGTAAAAGCTGGAAAGCAAAACACTGCATTTCCCAGACTCCCTGACAACTGGAATGTTTCAGATGACAAATCTTCTATCTAGCAGTGTGTCCATATGAAATTTGAACTGTAGAAATATTATGAGGCACAAGTCATAATTCTGCTTTCTGCTAGCAAGCAGGGTCATAGAGGCACTGGAGTTCCCATGGCATTTGTAGTACAAGACCAGGATCCAGTCCCAGTTTCCTGGGAGTTAAGAGGCATCCATTTTACAGTATAAGTCACGAAAAGGCACTGTGAGCTTAGAGCATGTAATTATGGTGGCAGCTTTCTTATTCCCAGCTTTCCCACTGTGCCAGAGGCTGCTCCGTTTGTGAGCCAGCTCTGAAGTGTGTTCAGAATTCATTCCTGGGAGCTCAAACAGCTCTTTCAAATATTCTAGTGATTTCATAATCAGTTCAGTTCAGTCGCTCAGTCATGTCCGACTCTTTGTGACCCCATGAACCGCAGCGCACCAGGCCTCCCTGTCCATCACCAACTCCCAGAGTTCACTCAAACTCACGTCCATTGAGTCGGTGATGCCATCCAGCCATCGCATCCTCTGTTGTCCCCTTCTCCTCCTGCCCCCAATCCCTCCCAGCATCAGAGTCTTTTCTAATGAGTCATAATAACTGGTAATAAATCTGCTGCTTCCAGCTAGAGTAGATTCTGTTATCTGCAATGGAAGCTTGACCCATACAATTGGTAATACCCAGAGTCAGTGAAGTTTCAAAGAAACAGACCCTTTCACATTCTCCTGATGGAGTATAAATAGATTAATGATTTATGATTGTTTTTGTATCTTTAAAATTCTTATCATTTGATCCTATAATTTACTTCTAAAGATGTTTCCTAAGGAAATAATCAGGGGTGCACTCAGGGGGTTATAGTAAACATAAACAATGACAATATTTGGCAGTTGTTAAAAACAATGTTTCAAACCATAATGAATGATATGGAAAGTATTCATGATGTCATGTTAATTGAAAAAGTCAGTTTACATGCATGTATATTTCTGTATTATGGATGAAAAGACATGATACCTTGAATTTGTTGAAGATACTTCAGCCAAAAAAAAAAAAAAAGAGTAGTTGGAGGAGATAGATGAAACACAATTGGAAAAAATGTTGGTAATTACTGAAGCCAGATGTTGGGTACATGGAGATTGATTATAGTTCTCTCTCTACTTCTTATGTATATTCGAGAATTTCTGTAAAATGAAGATTTTAATCTTTAAAGAGAAAACCAAACAAAATTATGTGCATAGTATGTTCTCAGTTTTATAATATTAATATACATATACATAGACTAGAGACTAAGAAATACATCAGTATGAAAAGATTAGTGGTTTCTAGGCATTAGTGGAGAGGCAGGGTTCACTAGGCTGACCACAGAGGATTTTTAGGGTAGTGAAACCATTCTGTCTGTGATAATGGCAGGCACTTGGCAGTATACATTTGTCCAGACTTATCCAAGGCACAATGCCAAGAGTGAACCATAATGTGAAGTGTGGATGTACCAGTGTAGGGACATTGATTATAGAAATACCCAACTCTGGATGGATGATGGGGGAGGCTGTGGTGTGGGGCTGGGTATATGGGGGCAGGGTATACACAGAAGTCTCTACATTTCTCAATTTTGCTGTGAACCTAAAACTTCTGAAAAAAATAAATTCTATTTTACTTATTTATTTGGCTGTGCTGTGGAGCATATGGAATATTAGTTCCCTGCCCAGGGATCAAACCTGTGCTCCCTGTGGTGAAAGTGCATAGTCTTAACCACTAGACTTCCAGGGATATCCCAATAAACCTTATTTAAAAAATACATCTAAATTTTAATAGAAGATACTTCTGGACTGCGGTATTAGCCTGATGTTAATCTTTTGAATTGTATGAAAGTGAAAGTCGCTCCGTTATGTCTGACTCTTTGCAACCCCATGGTAGGACTGTAGCCTACCAGGCTCCTCTGTCCATGGGATTCTCCAGGCCAGTATACTGGAGTGGGTAGCCATTCCCTTCTCCGGGGGATCTTCCCAACCCAGAGATCGAACCCAGGTCTTCAGCGTTGCTGGAGGATTTTCTACTGTCTGAGCCACCAGGGAAGTCTTATGTGTTATTAAATTGTGTATTATGAGTGTATTTTTTAAAATAAAAAGGTGTCAATTTAAATCCAACTAACTAACTTGGTTGCTCCTTGGAAGGAAAGCTACAACAAACCTGGAGTGTGTATTGAAAAGCAAAGACATCACTTTGCTGACAAAAGTCCATATAGTCAAAGCTATGGTCTTTCCAGTAGTCATGTACAGATGTGAGAGTTGAACAATAAACAGAACACTGAAGAACTAATGCTTTCAAATTGTGGTGCTGGAGGAGACTCTCAAGAGTCCCTTGGACAGCAAGGAGATCAAACCCATCAATCCTAAAGGAAATCAATCCTGAAAACTCATTGGAAGGACAGATGATGAAGCTGGAGCTCCAATATTTTGGCCACCTGATGAGAAGAGCTGACTCATTGGAAAAGATGCTGATGCTGGACAAGACTGAAGGCAGAAGGAGAAGGGAGTGACAGAGGATGAGATGTTTGGATGGCATCACTGATACAGTGGATATAAACTTGGGCAAACTCCGGGAGATGGTGGGGGGGTGGGGGACAGGGAGGCTGGTGTGCTGCAGTCCATGGTGTTGCAAAGAGTTGGACACAACTTAGCAACTGAGCAATAACAACAACTAAGATAATTTAGAAAATTGACTGATAAAGATCAGTGGTCAAAGGAGCCATACCAGTTGTCCAGAACAGCAAAAAAAGTTATTCTCAGCAAGTGATTCCACACGTCATGGTGCAGATGAGTTATCCAAGGACAAGAAGCACATGAAATCAATTGTTAACAGACTGGCAGATTTAGCAGCAATCTAGTTCCACTCTGAGGAGAAGGCAATGGCACCCCACTCCAGTACTCTTGCCTGGAAAATCCCATGGACGGAGGAGCCTGGTAGGCTGCAGTCCATGGGGTTGCTGAGAGTTGGACATGATTCAGTGACTTCCTTTCACTTTTCACTTTCATGCATTGGAGAAGGAAATGGCAGCCCACTCCAGTGTTCTTGCCTGGAGAATCCCAGGGACGGGGGAGCCTGGTGGGCTGCCATCTCTAGGGTCGCACAGAGTCGGACATGACTGAAGCGACTTAGCAGCAGCAGCAGCAGCAGCAGCAGTTCCACTCTGAGAAACTAGAACCTTATTCAGAGAATAAGGAAGGAATGTGATTATAACCTAGAGACCTAAAGTCAGATCCTTTGTTCCCTGCCCTGCCTGATGGGGGCTGTAGGAATCAAAAAGTGTCTCATCATGCCTACGAAGGGATGACCAGGACATATAAACTGGTGTCAGCCTCTCTCCATATAGGGAGAGAGATCAGGAAATAACATGTTGATCCTATTCCTGTTTTCATAGATGCTTTTCTCTAAATTAATATGTTGAAATGTTGCTTCCTTATTCAATTAATTCAGCAGATATTTATGAAGGGCTTACTATGTGCTACGTGCTGGGTGAGAAGGAGAGAGAAATAACAGACAGCTCCTACATTTGAGGGCCGAGTGACTTGTGGTCCACAGACAGAGATGAGAAGAGCCAGGGGTAAGTCATGTTTTGACTGGGGGTGCTGCAACAAGAGCTCTGTTTGGAGGTGCAAAATGTGCAATGCCCATTCGATTATGTCCAGAGGCAACCAGACAAAGGTGCCTCGGAGCTTGGAGGAGACGGGGATGCAAAGAGAATTCCTAGGGGTTCAGAAATTCCTATGGCACATTAGTCCCTCACGTTTGCTTGGATTTGGGTTCACCATCAATATACACTTTTAAAAACCCAAAGACTGAGGCTATGACTTGGACCTGCAATGACCCTTCTCTGAGGAGGGTTCCTCTCCTCACTGCTCTGAGCGAGTTAGAAGAGTGATAAACTGACAGTAACAGCAGAGGGTGCTGTGAAACTAAACTGCTCCTGAAGCCCAGGAAATGCTTCTGATCCACCGGATCAATTTCAGCTTATGACATACTAAAATAATTGAGAAAGGGTCTCTACCATTTCTTGGCTTGTAAACCAAAATAAATCAGAATATGTAATTGTTAACTTTGAAATAGCACCAGCTCTGTCCTGGAATGCAAATACAGTTAACAAATATTAAAGAACAAATTGATTTACATGATATGGTTTATCTTAGATTTCTTTAAATTCACCATGATTAGTAAAGAGCTGGTATTTCAGGAAGGATCCATTTTATGCCTAACTGTACACAGACTAAAATTCTGATTAAGTATTCTGATGAGAGCTGAGAAGAAAATACGGGCACTAATTGCAGTAAACATGTTCATTGACAAGTAATATTAGCAACCTTTCCCTCCCAACCTAGAGGTTAGGTTGTTCTGATGATACAAGTTACCTGCAGGGCTTCAATGACATTAAACCAAAGGAAAACAAAGGACAAAATAGCAAATACATGTGCAATTCAAAATTTAAAAATAAACTTATTTCTTCATTCATGGCAGCTTTCGGTAGAATTAAATGAGAGAGCGTGCTAATATTTGTGAAACACTTAACACAGGGCCTGGCACACAGCAGGCACTCAGTAAACCCTAGTTCCTTCTTCCTTTGCTCCCTTTATTGATTTTCTTCTCGATTTACTTCTTATAAAAATATTGTTTCCCACATAGATTACTAACATTAAATATTCTCTTTATTGATCTGGTATGTTAGGGATGCAAAAGAGAAGACGCGGTGGCTCATGGCAGGCAGAAAGTAAACTTACAAGTGAGAAATCATTCTGTGGGTTTGTTGTTGTTGCTGTGTTTTTTGTAACGTGCAATTTACCAAGACCCTTTTAAGCGGGCAGTGTCCTGCTTTCAGAGCCAGTTTGCTCAGGCATAGATCAACTCAGAGACTGACTGTCGCCTTGTTATTGAATTAGAGCTATATTTTTGACAAGTATGGCAGCCACATCATCACTTTAATCACCCGATAATCCACTGTGTCTCTTTATGCTAATAAATAAAACATCTTTCGTTAAATATTTCCTAGTAAGCAATAGCAGACCTGTAATCTCCATTCCTATATGTTACAAAGTAAAATGATAAAACAGTAATCAAATCAAATCCTGTCTAGGAGTTTTATAGACAACTAATAGCTGCAATCTCGAAGTGCACATCAGATAGCATTGCGGTGTGCTTTTCTCTTTAATATAATGGACTATGCATATTTCACTAACTGTCTCATGATATCAAATGAATTTAACAAGATGATTATGTAGGTCAAATTACTTAGTAAGTTCTTTTAAGAATGGCTTTTAGACCTATTATGACTTTTAATGGTGCAATTTGTTAGATGATTGGAATTTCTAGAATCCTGCCTGCAAGTGCCTGTCACAGACACTTGCCCTGCCCTGGTGATGTATTTTTAAAACCTACTTCTTGCTTGTGGCGATTGAAACAAAAATGACCGCCAAAGAGCAACTTCCTACCAGCTCAATTCCTCAATTTCAATTATTTAAACTACTTCCTTACTGCCAACTTATAATTTGAATATTCTACTTTCAAATAGCCTTCTGACCAAATTTCTTTCAACTTCATATGAAGATGTTCTGAGAGTTCTTTCCCCCTTCAAATATTAAACGTGACTCTGCTTAATTTATGTCAGGAACCAATACTGCCAATGTTTAAACTTTTTAAAACTGGTGGGTTAGTTCTTTAACTGTACATCTGTGATGATAAACTGAAAGGGAAAACTAATAAAATATGATGGAAATATTCAATCTTTGCACTGGGAGTATTGTCTTTGCAGGTATTTCGATTTTACTCAGTTTAAGAAAGCTTGCTATTCAAGTTAAGTTTAGAAAATGGCTGACCAGAAATCACATAGTATTCTTTTTATTTCCTCTCTTTAAAAATTATTTTATAAAGTAATTTGAAAATGCCTTCATGTAATAGTCTTAGAAGTCACTATCCTTTTAAAACTAGTTTTCCATATCTGATTTCTTCACACTTTACATTGAAATTCCCCTATAACTTCAAGTAGCCTTAAGACCTTGCTTTCTCGTACTTCTGCCCAATATCGGAAGGCTCCACATTCCCAAGTTTGATTTCTTCTTGCTGTACAGCAGAGAGTATTCTGGGGTGGAAGAAGTTCCAGATGCAGTTGGAAGATGGTGATTCTGTTCTTTCTCCACCCCTGGACTCGCAAGATGACCCTGTGAGAGTCCCTCAGCCCCTCAGAGCCTCCGGTTGCAGCTCGGAAATGAGGCTAACAACCCTTGATTCCTGCACCTTGGGGTCATTACAAGGCTTAGTGAGCTCAGGGCGCACATTCTCATTTTCTTTTTCATGTTGTCAGTGAGTCCTAGGTAGGGGACAGAGTAAAAGCAGAATATGGAAGTCTGCTTGTACGTCTGGGTGAAACTCACTATAGAACAGTGTTATTTAATTTTTCTACTTCTTTCAGTTCAATGGATGCAACATTCACAATCCTCTCTAAGCCCATCAACCACAAAAACTTAATTAGATATTATATCTCCTTGGTTTAAAATAGTATTTAATTTTACATAATGTGTTCAGCCAAAATATTAGGATTCCCTAAACAGAAATGTTCCCTCTACTTTTTCCCCTCGGGCTTTTATTTCAATTTTTTGTATCTTTAAAAAAAACAAACTATTCTCCTTAAAGTATGATTTCGACAGTTTCCCTCTGTGAAACATCACGAACTCCCCCGCAACCACTGCTTAATTGAAGATGTAATCCCCACTTAGTGGCTCTGGAGCCTGGCGGATACCAAGTGTGGCAACGGGTAAATATTAACATTCCGGTTAAGTGTGCGCTGCCTCTTATTCCTTTCCCCCACAAATTGTCTTCCTGCTCCTCCGAGTGTCATCTAAAGTGAGATGATATTAACTGAGACTTACATGGTGCTTGGAGCCCTGGAGTTGAAATTAATGGGCAAATATCCTTCTTGCTTTACAGAGTAAATGAACATTCGATCTTTGGGCCATAGGCAGGTGTTACAGAGAGGCTCAGAAAAGCGGGGGCACCGCCAATAAAGAATGCCACATTTCAGGCCAAATTCAAGTCCTTTCCTTGCTTAATGGACACAAAATACAAGTAGAGGAAACTTTTAAATGAATAAACAATCCTCAGAACACAACAGCCTGGGGCAGTGTCAATCCGGTGCATATTGGCCTCTTACTGATCTGTCCGAAACACTTTAGCTCTCTGTTTTACTCCCTGGGAATCCTTGTGTTTGCTCAGCTTGCTTTTCGGGTCCAGGACATCCGGGTTCCACCTTTGGGGTGAACACCCGAGGCTGATGTAACGAGACACCCCAGGCTCCATGGGGGGCCTCACCTCCCACCCAAACAACTCTGAGAGAGGCAGATTCAGGTGGAAACTTGTGACCAGGCAAGAGCAGCTGGTTTCCCTTCCTTGTGGTACGCATGGATGGCTCCCTGAAGAAACCGGTTTCCCGAATGACAGCAGAGGGCACCAGAGTCTACCACAAGGCTGAGTCAGACTGTCTAACCATCCTCACATCTGAAGGTCAGAAATCTAGTTTAGAAAAAAATTTTTTTTTAATTTTTAAGAGATTTTTGTTCCCAAACATTTTGTCTGTGAAAACTGGTGCTATGAGGGAGCCTGGCTGGGGGACAGCCCCCTGCATTCTGATCAGTGTGAAGGGAACTTGGGTTTCCTGACACATTTGTGTACATGGGTACACATGTATCATTTTTTAATCAAAACTAGGAGGAAAAATTATTACATAACAGCAACCTCAATTCTACTGAGGGCCCTATCCCCCGATCCTAAGGGGCTTTGTAAACATCTGCTCAGCATCAGTTTCCCACCAAGAAATAAATAATTCTTACGCTCATTCGAAAGACAGGTAAACTAACAGTCAGACTGCCAAG
The DNA here is from genome assembly GCF_014754425.2 of Oryx dammah. Lineage (NCBI taxonomy): Eukaryota > Metazoa > Chordata > Mammalia > Artiodactyla > Bovidae > Oryx > Oryx dammah. Next base: position 67,990,800 of record NW_024070204.1, read on the forward strand.
ACAACTTACTCCAAATGACAAAAGCAGTCTCCATCAGTGAAATAATAAAGCATGGGAGCACACTTAGAAAAGGCTTTCAGAATCTGACAAGCATTCATTTGTTATTCCGAACAGCATTTAAGGGTGACGAAGGCCAAAAACCATGGTTAAAAGGCCGCTTCTTTCCCGAAGCACCTGGAAGCTTCTAGGCCATTAACCGTGCTCAGTGGCAGCTCCAGTTCATTCTGAAAGCATTTGTTATGGAGGAAGACATGGGAGGTGAGTCAGATCCCTTCCTGGTCCATCAAAATGTGGGAGATGGATCTAGTCGTGTCCCAGGCATGAAAACTCTATCCTTATCAAAAGAGTCATCCCAGGGCTCCTGGCAGTCTGTCCTGGGGCTCCTCTTATAGAAGGGTCTTGAAAGAATTAACTTTTGGATAAGGTTCTTTACTGCTTTCTTCATTTGTTCCTCCTTTGCATTCCACTGAGGGGCTCGGAGTATGGACATTTTGCTAACTCAGGTTTCAAAGTGAAAGTGAAGTCGCTCAGTTGTGTCTGATTCTTTGCAACCCCATGGACTGTAGCCAACCAGGCTTCTCTGTCCGTGGGATTCTCCAGGCAAGAATATCAGAGTGGGTTGCCATTTCCTTCTCCAGGAGATCTTCCCGACCCAAGGATCGAACCCAGGTCTCCTGCATTGCAGGCCGACACTTTACCCTCTGAGCCACCAGGGAAGCCCAACTCAGGTTTATAAGATGTATAACTGTTTCTTTATAAGGCAACTCCGTTTCTTTTGTAAGCAACGTTTTGCCGTAAGGCAGAAAGTCCATCTCAGTCCAGTCAAGGCTTCTGTGGGTGGTCTCAATTTGGGGACGCTATAGAGTATCAAGGCAAGGAGGACACTCGTCCTCAGCCACTGTCCATGCATGCTGGCACCTGCCTGATGGCCCTCACCTAACTTTGGTCCTGGGTCCATGAAGAATGCCACCACAGCATCATTCGCAACCCCAGGCCCCTCGGGATATGTCTCTGAGCTCTGCCAGATGCGCCCCCTCCTGCGGTGTGCGGGAGTCATCTGACATGACTCCTGTGCCCTCTGGGGGCAGCACACTCTGGGAGGTGGTCTCTGGCCCATCTATCGACTACACGGCTGCTGCTGCCACAGGGCTTGTAGTTTCTCTACCCTTTGAACGGGCAGCAGGGCACAAGTTTCCCTGGGAGTTTCCTCCAGCAAGCTGGCTTTTCTGCTGTCCCCGAACTGTCAGTTTCCTCTGGCTCCCTCCTTCTCCAGCCTGAGAACCTTCAGCCAGCTTTGCTCTGTGTGACTGGTCATTGCCTCTCCCAAATTACTACTCAGGCCCATTGTCCCTCAGAGTCTGGGCTCTGAAACTTGAAAAAGTCTTCATCCTTCTACCGTGACAATCCCTCCTCTGAGGCGAGGATGCCACCTGGTCTTGTTGACTGAATGAAGGAGAGAGTCGGGGGAAGAGAGGGTACAAAGAAATACAGGAAGGAAAAAAAACCTCAGTTGAAAATTCAAAGTATTCAATATTATCTTAGCTCATGTGCAATAAAATCATTAAAATATAATAGAGAATAAAGGACAAAGAAAATGTAATGGATATAGAAAGTCAAGTCCAGAGGAAAGAAAGAATTTAGCCTGCAGCTCACATGGATAATATACCGTTGAGCTTAGAATTTGTCTCTGAGCTTCCTGGCAGCAAAAGGGGATAAAAAGAAGACATAGTCACTTTATATATTATTATTTTCAAAACAGAAACAATATGCCAATTCATCAAGAAAATAAAGAGGTTTTCTGGGACTTCCCTGGTAGTCCAGTGGTTAAGAATCCACCTTCCAACACAGGGGATGTAGATTCGATCTCTGATGGAGGAATTATTAATAAGAACCAACTGCCAAGGGGCAGCCGAGGCCACACGCTGCCAACCACTGACCTGCTTGGTCTGGAGCCTGCGCTCCACAGCCGGAGGAGCCTGAATGCCGCAGTAAAGAGGGTCCACGCTCTGCAAGGAAAACTCAGCATGGCCAAGGATTTTTAAAAATACATAAGTTAATTTTTAAAAATTTTTTAAAGAAAAGAGGTTTTCTTTTGCTTTGGATTTTAAAAGAATTGTTACTTGGAACCTTGCAATGGTAGCCCGAGGAAAAAGATGATGAAGTTGACATCTGGGCAATCCAGAGACCAGCTGCAGACTTCTCTGTAGTCCTGGTTGCTCCAGACCTGAAGTTGAAATCAGAGCAGAAGGGCTGCGTGACTGGGTTGGCACAGTGTCAGCTAGCTTGTTCTTCTTCCCTTCCTCCCTCCCTCCCCTCTTTTGTTTGTTTCTTTCTCTTTCTTCTTTTCTTTCTCTCTACTCATTCCCTTTTAAAGAAATATTTTAAAGTATTAAATGTTTGGAATTGATTTTAAAATATATATACAGGGGAAGAAAAAAAAGTCAAACACCAGAAGAGTACAGCGGTGAGAAACTGTCGCCCCCCCCACACCCCATCCTCATCTCGGTTCAGCTCAGTCGCTCAGTAATGTCTGACTCTTTGCAACTCCGTGGACTGCAGCATGCCCGGCCTCCCTATCCATCACCAACCATCATCCTTGTCTCCCAACCTCCACCTCCCCTCCCAGCCTCCACCTCCCCTCCCAACCTCCACCT